>NC_056730.1:658978092-658980592 GCF_019279795.1 Protopterus annectens
GGAAAATACATAATGGGACATTGGAATGACTGCAGGGGGACTCTGGTGCCGTAATTTGGTTGTCTGTTCTTCAGTTTGCACAAAAGTCGGTATCCCACAATTCCACTGGAGTGGGCGGGGATACATAATTATTTATGCAAATTTTATGTTAAACAGCGTACAGATTTGTACCTATTTTTCAAGGGCCTTGTCCAGATTTTTGATGCTTCAAGGTTGAGAGGTATGATATATATATATATATATATCTATATATCTATATATCTATCTATATATATATATATATATATATATATATATATATATATATATATATATATCAACACACAGATAACCCAAACCAAGAACAAAATTGTGTAAAATCCAATAGCGAATGACAGCATAAACCCACAATTCAAAAGCGTCTTCAAAAAACGTCTTCCAAGTAACGTTTTCAAATAAATCCACAGAGCGATGTAAAATGACTTGATTTAATGCACAACAATAACAGCACAGAACAAACAACGTAAGCGCTTTCACGGGTTATTCCCGCTTCATCAGACGTATCAAAACAGTTAGTAAACCAACCTACTTGCTTATATAAAAAATTTAAAATACTTAATTAATCCCAATTAGTAGGGGTTTGCAGTTTTAAAGCGCCAAAGCCTAAAAACAGTATAGCAGTGTAAACGCTATAGAAACCCATTGTAAAAGTATATATACAACATAAATAAATTCAAAGTAACATCTCTTAAATCATAACTTTGTTCGGCATTCCACAATAGAAGCAAGCAGTCAAAATTTATCATATATTAATACTTAATATGTTTAAAATTCATAGCTTCATTCAATATATGGCAGTACTATGAATTAACTTGACTACTATAAATTAATTATCTACACATATAGGTATATGAAACTAAATCATATTTACAAATTATAATATATTGACAAATATATAAAATATACTATCTAAAAACTAATATAATAACTACATGCATAAATTCAACCATTTATGTAATTAAAAATATATATATGATCACTGTGAGTCACCAAATAATAAATAAACTGTTAAAATACATGCTAACTAAACATTATATCCAGGGAAAATTACCTCAATGCCCTCGCTTTTAATACAGGTTTTAATGATATGGAATCATTCAAGCCTAGGCCACGATGTGCTCCCAGCCTGAATATCCATTCTATCTCAGCATACTCAGTGTCATTCGTGATGTTACCCAATCTGAGATTTGTGTATTGTACATGCAGAATTTGAAACATAAAAGTGTGTAATTCCCCATATTTCATTACATGTTTAGATAAGGCATTGTATTCTTCCTTCCTAGCAATACTGTAATAATGGTCTCTAATTCTTTCACGGAGTGTCCGGTTGGTTTTACCAACGTAATAGCAACAACAAATTTTACAATAGGCCACATATACAAGGTTTTTGGTGCTGCAGGAACCATTGACCCTAAGTTGCCACAGACGTCTCGTTTCTGGATGTCTATAAAATCTTGACTCATCTATGTATATGCATTGTTTACAACAATTACATTTCCTGGTTCCTGTAAACCTAAGAGCTTCAGACGATCCTGTAAAATTACCTATTCTGTTACGATAACAGAGTTGCTGTTTTAGAGTTTTGTTATTGCTAAAAATAAACCTCGGTTTATTACCTAACAATTCCTTGGTTTTGTCATCAACCAACAAAATATCCCAGCAATTATCTATGGCTCCTTTTATTCTATCAAAGTTAGCGCCATAAGGCAATACCAAACCTAATTTATTATTCTCAATGTATTTTATTGGAATATCAGTATTGCTATTAGAAAAATAAGGTTTAGCAATGGTTCTCCTATTATTAATGACTTGTTTGCATATATTCTCGATCTCTTTATCTGCATAGCCCCTAGCTAAAAAATCTTTTTTAAGATTATGAAGTTCTATACTTAATGTATGGTCTTCATTACAAAGTCTAGCCAACCTAAGAGCTTGTCCTTTCACTATGTTGTTAAACACTCTGGGATTATGCATGCTGGTGCGATGCAAGAAAGCTGGACAGTGGCATGCTTTACGATAGACCTTAGTTACTATATTGCCATTAATATTACTAATTGTGACATCCAAAAAATTAATCAAGCTCCTGGAAAAAGTCATGCTGAACTTGAGAAAACTACTAGAACTATTAATATAATCTAGAAAGTTATTAAGGGATGCTTCAGTGCCCTCCCACAGGATAAAAAGATCATCCACAAAGCGTCTATGGAATAATACTTGTGGGTGATTCATAAGATGGTCTTTCTCCCATGATAACATAACTAAATTTGCATATACGTTGGCACAACTGGTGCCCATCGCTATGCCTCTCTCCTGCTTAAATAGTCTATCACTAAAGAGAAATATATTATTTTCCAGTACAGTTTCTAATAAAAGACAGAGGAAATCTGCTTTAACTATTTCCATTTGACCATCAATTATAAGCAACTCTCTTAACTTAGTAATACCAATGTCATTAGGAATG
>NC_056730.1:658990592-659095592 GCF_019279795.1 Protopterus annectens
ATGTCACAAATGGAAGTGCAACCCCTCTACAAATCCCTGAACCAAATATACATCACTACTCAAGCTAGCCAAGCAATCCATTTGCAGACACAAAAACAACCACTGCCAAAAAGAAAAAAATTTAAATTTTAGCCCAACCTAAAAGATTCTAGAGAGAAATTGACCTGTTGACTGGTCAAAAAATGCAAATCCTCTACCAGCACCACAAACAACCTTCCACACATCAACAAACACAAACCTACCCCTCCCACAATCACCCTCTCCCATCCTTTACTATTCTACTTCAAAAAGATTAGAACCAGAGGAACTGAAACACAGACCAAGTACAAAATAGATACACCCCAGGCTCAGATAACCTAGCCCCTTGGCTCATTCAGCCTTGTAAGGACTTCATCTCCCACCCTCTCTCTCTCACATATACAGCCTCTGCTTAACTAATTATGCTGCAGATATGGAAAACAGCAATAATCACTCATATTCCAAAAATACCCAAGCCCAGCTACTGCTTTGCTATACCATCCTGTCTCAGTAGATATGGAATACAGCAATAATCACTCATATTTCAAAAATACCTAAGCCCAGCTACTGCTTTGCTATACCATTTTATCTCAGTATTTCCCACTTTAGGTAAAATACTAGAAAAATTGTCTACAACCAAATTACTACTTATATACATCAATATCATTTTATATCCAGAAAGAAACATGGATTCTGGTCTGGATGTAGCATCATAACAGCTCACAGATGACATCTTATCCAATACGGACAAAGGAACCCTGATAGGAGCAGTCTTTACTGACCTCACAAAAAGCCTTTGAACTAATTAACCATAACTTACTATTTGACAAATTAATTTAAATAGGCATTAGAGATGATGCAAAACTTTAGTTTGTAGACTTCCTCATCAGTAGGCCATTCAAGGTGAAAGTAGGCACCTCCACCTGTGAAATAGCTTTTCTTATGAAAAGAGCCCCCCAGGGTTCCACGTTAGCACCTCTGCTATTTTCCATATTTATCAACAAACTCTCATCTGGTCATGCTCAGATGCACCTAATTCTTTGTGCAGATGACATGGCCATTTACATGTCAAAGAAATCCCACTCTATTATGCAAACTCTGCTCCAAGATGATCTCCAAACCCTCAACCAGTGGATAACAGACCAGAAACTTATACGTGGTCCCTCAAAAGCAAAAGCAATGCTATTTGGAACCAACCAAAAATATCCAAAACACCCAGCTTCCTTAATATTTAAAATGTTAACAACAGTACCATATAAACTACCATATCCTTCAAATACCTTGGCATTTGGCTAAATCATCTGTTAGCTTTTAATAACTCATTCAAAACCCATGCAAAAAGATCAGCACACTACTGTTTTGAGTCACAAACTGTCACCTCTTTTACCCAAGCCAAACAAAAGCTGCCATAGGCAAAGGCATATTCTTATCTCAACTCTAATATGAACTACCCATTATAGCTACAGCCTCAAAGAAAAATGCCATCACCATACAAACAATTCATTACTAGCACTCCCAATAATGAACACCACTGATTAACTCTCACCAAAGCTAAATGACTCCCAGTACATTTGACAGCCAACCTCTTAGTAGACTAATTCACAAAGTCCTTTCTCCTGAGCCATCATCCACTCTCACTCAAAAATGCACATAAACCTTTTACCAAAAAAACCCACATATAATCTCAGTGGTATCTCTCAATCTCAACAAACCCTAATTCCAAAAAATAAACTTTACTGCACTGATCGTGCATTCTTCATCCTAGCACATAAAACTATGGGACTCCATTCCTCTCTCGATCCAAGACATCCAGAAGTACTTGGAATTCAGATAGCAGCTCAAAGAACATCTCTTCACTCATGCAAAGTGCAGCTGTACTCACTCAAGTCACATTCCATGAACCCTGAAGCTCTCTCACACACCACTTTATCCATGTTTCATCCTTCCTTATCTCATCTTGTTATCCCCTTGCTGTCTTTCCTTCATTCTACTTCCCTCTTCTCTTTATATCTCAGACTTTTTTTTACTTTTTACTCCTCCTCTTCCCTCTGCATGCCTCTCTCACCTTTTCTCTCTCTTTTTCCCATGGTATTCTTTCTTGCAACTATTTTCACTTGCCTCTTCTAATATCTTCATACTTCTCTATGACATGCTGCTATCATGTAGCATAAGACACCTTGGTTATTGTGGCTACATCTTATCCATAAAGCTCTGTTTAGCATAGTTCCATTTTCCATCCACATTTTGAAATTGAAAACTGTTTCTTGAACTCAGTGTTGTAATATATTCATGCATCTGAAAATATGTACATATAATTGTTTGCATTTGTACATGTAATTTTTCCATTTCTTGTGTGACCATATTCGCTCAAGCTGTGCTTGCAAGTGGTCCATTGAGATCACTGCACTTTCCCAGTAAACAAATATAAAATAAATACATTTGTTATTGTCCTTTGCACTCACTGTTTTTTCTAAGCCTTTATTGAATTACCACTTAAGACATAGGCAAACATATATTTATATAAAAGAAAACAAACCATATTAGCACGTTCCTAGTTACAAACATTATACATTACATGTGTTTTTTTTTTGTATAACTATCATCAATCCAACATTTCATAAATTGCGCAGTTCCTGCCTTCCCTAAAATCTCACTGCTCCTCCAGAACATTATTTTGCATGTATTGTTCCCACAATTTCATCTTTTTCCTATGTAATTTGCTCCTACCCTTTTCTAAAGATCCCACTTCCAGTTCTTTTATATGTTACAATATCCAGTACTTGATATATAGGTTCATAGGTTCATAGGTTCATACTAGGCTATCTGCCCGAGGGCATTTATAAGCCTAGCCCATAGTTTTGTGGCTTACGCCACCCTTTAGTTTGGAGAACCTGCCCCATTATTTTGCTGCTGCTCTGTCTGAAAGTGAGGACACTGAGGTACCCCTGGGGGGGTGATTCACATCTCATCCATTGGTCAAGATTCCTCTTTGAACAAGGCCAGCCAGGTGCTCTGGGCTCATAAACCGGGATTTTGTTCCACAGCATAGGTAGGAGTCTTTGGGTGATGAATCTATCCCTCCTCCTAACCCTAAATGTGGCTCGAGGTTTGTTTAAGTCTGAGATTGTGGCTCTGAGGATCTAGATTTTTTTTTTTGAGATGAAGCATCAAAATCTGGGTTGACATGGGCTCTGTATGTCAGTATAGGGTCACCTCTGAATATAGTGTAGCAACTGAATATAATTGCAGTTCTTTCAGTCGGGCAGCATAAGACAGATTTTTTGAGACCCTTATCCTTTTGGTGAGGAACTTGTGGCCCTCTCCAGCGCCGCTGCAAGTGTCGGGTCAGACATTTCAATGGGGTGTTGTCATCATCATTCATTGGTCTGATGAGTGATGAGTATAGGGAGACTATGACTTCTAGATGAACCTTCATGATAAGGTGGGCAAATGTAGAACCTTAACTAGAAGGTCTTCATGAGTAATTTAGCAATATGAGGTGTCATGCTGGGTCTTTCCTATCCCTAATAACCATATTCAGTTCAATAATCACACCTGTATGGTAGCTATAGGTAATATTATTTTTCCGGGTAACCTTATTTTTCATTTTCTGATTTAACTTAGGCCATTGCTCATTTAAATTAAAGTTATCTGTTTCTGTAGACCTTTCTGTTGATATCTCCCTTACTGCTTACGGTATCGCCTCTAGTTGTGTTTCAATTCAAACTTTGTGTTTGCGAGTAACCCCTCCTGTGTTTGCTTGTACTCAGAAAAGTAGATGCTACTTCCAGGACCAGGACTGAGGTGTGGTGGACACCACTTGTGACAGGCTTTGAGTCTGACATGGTGTGACAGGAGTTGACTCCTGTGGGTTCTGTCAATACCTGTTTTTGTTCTAATTCTGTAATGCCAATGCTTACATTTGCTGGCTGTGTATTCAATACCTTTCGAGTGAGGTATTGTATCAAAAGACTGCAGGAGGTAAGTCAGGTCGTATGGAATGCCTCTCTCGTCAATGGCCTTGGAAACTGTTTTGGAAAAGTCAACCAAGTTTAAAAGTTCAAATCTGTCTTTAATCAGTCAACTGCAAATGGATCCAAAGATAAAGCCAAACATGTCTTATTCCCTAGTCCATGGTGATCCTCCATGGCTTTATGGATAAGATATGGTCAAGCCCTTAAGCGGGACGCAGGGTCGTGAGGCACCGCAAGGTGGAGTGGGGGGACAGTCACTGTCGCAGGACTCCCTGGGTACGTGGAGGGACCCATTAGACTACTGGTAAACACTCAGGAAGTAATGATCCCTAATTCCTCCTTGAGTGGTGAGACAACACCTAAACGACACCATCAGGTGGGGGTCCCCTTGTGTGAGTGCCTTGAGAGAGTAGTTCCGGGAGGCGCATCAGGTCCCTTTGGGGCTGTGTTCATTTGCTCTTGGGAGGAGGATTAGGGGAGGGGTTAGAGTTTGCATTGAGAGGGGCTACAAGTATGTTGGCAATGTCTGTTAGGACAGGGGAGTGGATTGCATTTTGAACCTGGTTTTATCAGCCAGTATTTTTCTCCTAGGTTTCTGACATATAATCTTTTCCTTGCCTTATTCTGAGCTTTAGATAGAAAGGAGCTTTTTTTCTTTTAATTAGTTTTGAAGAATGCCTTATGGTTGTCTTTTTTTGTGTCTGATCAGCTTTCTCTTACTTATTAAGGATTGATCTGCTCTGTAGTAGCTTATTTTTTACTTAGTTTGTTTCACTGTGCTCCTACTCATGCTGATTTTTGCCTTTTGGTACAAAGGGTCTGGTTTTGCCTGGGATTGTAGAGTCCATTTAAGCCTGCATGGTGCTGCTAGAAGGTACTGCCTTTTGGTAGCGGTTTGATTTGCCAAACCACGTCATGTTCTCTTAAAATAGTGCTTTGGCCACTAGTTAGAAGGCAAGTGTGGAGTGATTCAGCGTTTGGTTTTCTCGCTTAACTCTTCTTTAGGGGTCTGGTGGGGCGGGAACAGAATCTCCAGAAGTGACAGTTTGTGTGACGATCTTTACAGTGAGGGGTATACTCCTCGGCATTGAACATTGTGCCCCATGTTCGAGATGATGTCAGATCAATGTTGTTTTCAGTGAGGGATGGTGATAGTGTTCCCAATGGCATTTGAGGCATGTTCAGATGTTCTGTATAGCTGTTTTGGGCTTGAATTGATTCATGGAATTTATTTTCAGGAATAGTCAGAGTGTTTGGGTTTGAAGTTTGTTCCACATCTATAGTGAGTGCTTGTAAAGGCCTCTAGTATCCTGGTCACCTGGAGCCTTTTGTAACATGCAGTTAATTGCACCGCAATCTGGCTATATGTAATTGCACTGAGGGTCTCATACATCATGAGGCGTATGCCACCTGTCCTCTTAGGTGGGCGTCCTGCATGCAATGGATACCTCCTCCTTTCTTGGTATGCCTATGGTTTTAAGGCTCACGATTCTGTCTTTGAGGAAAACCTGGATGTGCCTCCTCCTCCTCATAGTATTGTTTGAACCAGTTTCGTCAGTTGGAGGGAGACAAAACAGGTCTCCATACTGAGAAGGGCCTTAGTTGATTTAGACTCTAATTTCCATTTTCTAATTATTGCTTTTTTGGCAGCCACCAGAATTAAACTTAGTATGTCCTGGTAATTCATATCTTGTATACCAGCTCAAAAAATTAATTTCCTTACTAACACCCATTTGCTCAAAAAATATGTCTGAAAGAGTACTCTGTAGAGAATTTTTGAAATCTGCCAACTCGCAACATTCCCAAAATATATGTTACCAGTTAGCTGTTCCCCATCACACCTCCAACATTTGCCCTCTGAGAAAAAATTCTTTGAAGTCTGCTTGGGGTGTAAAAATACCTGTGCAAACACTTTCAAACAAAAACCTAAATTTTCTAGACTTTGTTGCATATTTGGATACCATACAAATGCCCTCCCATTATTTCTTTATGAATTGCTTATCCAATTTCTCTTCCTAATATTTTCTAACCTCCTCTGATCAATTCCTATATTTATCATACAATATTTTATATGTCCTGCAACTTATCCCTCTTTTTTAACAACAGCTTCTGTTCTAGATTAACTAAAAACTTTACAAAAGCAGGTCTTTCACTTGGGATTCGCCTATCCCATCTCTTTGCCTATACTCTAACAGCTGTGATATTGAAGGGAGTCTCTAGCCTGCAGTCCAAATGTCCATTTGGCCTCTTTGCATTCTGTTACCTTCCCCCTCTCTAGTTATTTTCTTCCAATACCTTGGTTCATTTGCCAGGCTTCTCCAATAAATTGTAACCCCTCTTCCCTGTTCTCTGTACCCTTAATCACAGTTATCCTTATTGGCAAAATATCCATTCTCATTTTGGCTTAGTTCTTAGAATAAACGAAAAAAACACATAAATAAGGCCAATGTTCAAAAAATGTACCAAAAATATTTTAATTAAAAAAAGCACAAGAAAAACACACAAACGCAGTATTCTCTCCTCTAGCACCTCGGCTATAAGCCTTTAACAGAGTACAGTCAGTATCCAACCTCACTGCATATTTATGCATCACTAGTTAATACATCCTATTAACATTAATTACAATTCATTAAACCAATTTAAACTTTAAGGAGGTATTTCACAAAAAATATCTCCAATTGCATTCTCTCTTCATGCCCTTAGGCACTAATGTATCACACTTTAAAATAAATACAGATTCTTTTCTTCTCAGCTCATTTTTAACATTAACACCTTCACCAGAAACATGCATTTTTTCTAAAACTGTTACTTAAAAAAACACTAAAATCACCTTTATGTATACAATGAAAATGTGAAGCAACTGGACTTATTTCATTTTTCTTTTTAATATCTCTGATATTTTCTTTTACTCTAGTTGCAAGACTTATTTTAGCTTCCCCAGTATAAAATTTTTCACAGGGACACTTTATACAATAACTCCCTCACTATTGCAACTAAAATTATTTTGTACTCAGGAATTTTTTCCTTTAATAACTGGAAAAGTATATATCACATATTTACATACTGTGCAGCCACCACAAGGAAAAGTTCCTACAGGTTTTATACTTACATCACTAGAAGATGCTGGCAAAACAAATCTGCCATGCACCAAAACGTCCCTTAAATTCCTACCCCTCTTATATAAAATTTTTAGCTGTTTACCTCTCGAGAAACTTAACCTATCATTTTTCTCTAACATTTCCCAGTAATATCTAATCAGTTCTATTAATTGCTTAGTAAACACAGTAAACTTTGTAACAAAAAAACAAGAACTTATTTTAATTAACTTCCTCTTTTTCAACATTTCTATGTCTTACCCACATATTCATAGACTTGGGAGAATCTTTAACTCCATCATACCCCAAAATTGTATTATTTGTTTCATTAATTACCACTGGACTATATCCCCTCTCAAAAACATCCTTGCAGACTTGTCTATTTCTTCCTTACATTCATTTCTATTGCTGCACAATCTTTGTAGCCTTAAAAATTCCCCTTTTGGAACAGATTCTATTATGTGGGGAGGGTGGCAATTACTGCCTTGAAGAATATAGTCAAACTCATCAAATTTTATATGAATTTTTTGTCTTAAGACCATTACTTTTACCTTCCACTATCATGTCCAAATAAACCACCTGTGGACCTACCTGTAACCCATCAAATAAATATTAAATCTATTTTCATGTAAACTTTCTACAAAGTTATTAACCTTTTCTAGTCCTGATTACACACAAAAATTAGATCATCTATATATCTAAAGTATTTCAGTACATGAACTTTATAAAAATGTACTGATATATATAGATTTTTTCAAAATAACCCATGAACAAATTTGCATACATGGGGGCAAAATTTGTCCCCATCGCCATACCTTTCAATTGTTTATACAAAACACTATTAAACTCAAAAATATTGTTTTGTAAACAAAAACATATTAAATCTAAAATATAATGTATGCTAGGAACATCCCCTAGAAAGTGTTTATATATAGATGATCTAATTTGTTTGTGGAAGGAGGGACTAGAAAAGGTTAATAGTTTTGTAGAAGGGTTACATGAAAATAGATTTAATATTTGTTTTGATGGGTTACAGGTAGGTCCACAGGTGGTTTATTTGGACATGATATTGAAAGGTATAAGTAATTGTCTTAATTAAGACAAAAATTCATAGAAAATTTGATAGTTTTGACTATTCTTCATGGCAGTAGTTGTCACCCTTCCCACATAGTAGAATCTGTTCCAAAAGGGGAATGTTTAAGGGTACAAAGATTGTGTAGCAATAGAAATGAAAGTTAGGAAGAAATAGACAAGACTGCAAGGATATTTTTTGAGAGAGGGTTATAATCCAGTGATAATTAATGAAACAAAAAATAAAAATGTTGGGGTATGATGGAGTTTATGATTCTCCCAAGTCTATGACTGTGTGGGTAAGACATAGAATTGTAGAAAAAGAGGAAGTTAATCAAAATAAACTCTTGTTTTTTATTACAAAATTTACTGTGTTTACTAAGTAATTAATAGAACTGATTAGATATTACTGGGAAATGTTAGAGAAAAATGATAGGTTAAGTTTTTTGAGAGGTAAACAGCTAAAAATTTCATATAAAAGGGGGTAGGAATTTAAGGGATTTTTTGGTGCATGGCAGATTTGTTTTGCCAGCATCTTCTAGTATGTAAGTATAAGAACTGTGGGAACATTTCCTTGTGGTGGCTGCACAGTATGTAAATATGTGATAGATACTTTTCCAGTTATTCATAGAAAAAAGTTCTGAGTACAAAATTATTTTAGTTGCAATAGTGAGGGAGTTATTTATTGTATAAAGTGCCCCTGTGAGAAATGTTTATATTGGATAAACTAAAAGAAGTCTTGCAACTAGAATAAAAGAACATATAAGAGATATTAAAAAGGAAAATGAAATAAGTCCAGTTGATTCACATTTTCATTGTATACATAAATGTGCTTTTACTGGTTTTATAACAGTTTTAGAACAAATACACTTTTCTGGTGAAGGTGTTAATAATATTAAAAATGAGCTGAGAAGAAAAGAATCTGTATTTATTTTAAAATGTGATACATTAGTGCCTAAGGGCATGAATAAAGAATGCAACTGGAGATATTTTTTGTGAAATTTCTCCTTAAAGTTTAAATTGGTTTAATTAATTGTAATTAATGTTAATAGGATGTATTAGTTACTTAGTGATGTATAAATATGCAGTGGGGTTGGAAACTGATTGTACTCTGTTAAAGGCTCACAGCCGAGGTGCTAGAGGAGAAAATACTGCCTTGGTGTGTTTTTCTTGTGTTTTTTTAATTAAAATATTTTGGTACATTTTTTGAACATTGGCCTTATTTCTGTGTTTTTTTTTTCATTCATTGTTGGACTTGGTTATTAGAATACTTTCTGCTACTTATTCTTTTTGGCTGTTATTCTCCTTAAGGATCTGTATCCAAAATACCACTCTCTGTCCTTATTTCTTGATGATGATAAAATGGGGGTTCATCTTATTCCACTTTGATTTATAGCTGTCTGCTTGAGTTTTGTAAGAGTCTTAACTGTTTAACTCTAAAAACCATTTGGGATCAAATCAGGCAATCCTAAACTACCTTGTTCCATTGAAAGGATCAACTTATTCTAGTTAACCCTTGCTCTCATCCCGTCCCAGATAAATTAGTTCAGCTCTTTGTTAACTGTTGTCTACAAATTATCCTCTGATTGATAAAAATAAGCCTAACTCATATATATGGGTTACCTTTAGTTCATCGAATGGCCACAACATCGAAACCCACTGCATCAACACAGCATAGCATTGAAACCCAGAGAGCCAACGTTCCCCACACGGTAAGTAACCGTTTGGCCATCCAGAACTCTAAATCTGCCATTTAAACAAACACACAGATGTGGGGGGCTATGCTGCTCACACCCCCCCATACTTAATATTCCAACTCCGAGAGCACACAACCGTAGGGGTACAGGGCAACGTTCATGTTGATGGCCAAATGGTTACTTACTGTGTGAGCAACATCGGCTCGCCACGTTTCAGTGTTTTACCATATCGATGTAGTTGGTTTCGATGTGGCCATTTGATGAACTAAAGGTAACCCATATAAAGTTAAAGTGACTAAAAACATTTTCACTACTACTATCTTGAGCTTAGTTTTATAGTTTTTGTATTATCTTTTATTTAGTCTATTCTCATATATCCTTAGTTGCCATAACAAAATTATTTTTGATCAATACTCCTGAATTATATCTCCATAGATATGGGCATTGCTTGACCAATTTATGTATGGGTACATGGTTTACATCTATAGTCTTTGTTTTATATTCTGAAAAGACTTGAAACTGCCTCAAGATGTTCCACAACATTGAGAAACAAAGTTCACTCCATCCATGTTCAAGAGCAACTTAAGTCTATGGATGAGAAACAGAAAATTTACCCCAGGACTGCCCTTTGTACTACTAATGGACAGAAGCATCTCCTGAATGTTTTATCCCATGTATTAGTCCCCTTATATTATCTATTATATGATCCCAGATGTTCTCATTAGGGGTAATATACAGTTATCAAGCATGGTATGGGTAAGGCCAATCTATAACCAAATGGGATAGGTTATCTCAAGCACAAAAAGGGAAATTGGCTAGGCTTAAAATGGCCTGCAAGGGCAGCTAGCCTAGTACTTATCTACGAGATATCCTTCACTGATTTTAAAAGGTATAAAATATGTATAACCAAACACAGCCTCATCTCCAACACCTAGCGCTGTTTCAGGATCAACCATTGTAGTACTACTGCCCTCCTCAACTTCACTAACATAGTAAACCAGTACAGAAATGAGGGCAACCTTTTTTCTTCACTTTTCCTTGACCTTTCCAAGGTATTTATCACAGTGTCCCACCAAAAGCTCTTCTTTGAACTTGCAGCACTAGGTCTCACTTATGCAATCATCAGCAGGCAGCTAAATGACAACAACACCTTTCAGCATTTCAACAAATTTCTGTTGGTGTTCCTCAAGGGTAAATATCCTTCCATTTAAATATTTTCACTGTCATTGAAATATGGCTAAAAATTCTAACTTGCTACTTAATGCCAAAAGAAAAAAGAACTTACGCTGTTTAATCCAAAACAACACCTTAACCAGAAACACACATTTCATATTACCTCAAGTAATACAAAAATAGAAACCATAAGCTAAACTAAACCAGCCAGACTCATAATAGATGACAACCTCAATTTGATCACCCCATACTTCATTCCATCAAGAAAACTCACAAAAGTCAGCTCCCTCTATAGGGCTAAACACTACCTGATAAATCAAGCAAAGGTTACCTTAGCAGCAACATACCCCCTTCCATCTCTATTGTATGCTTTCATTTGTCATACAAATGTCAACACTATGTATAAAACTACACTAGCCTCCTGTTACTACAAAATAGCCAGATTTGCAACCAACCAATCTTATAAAACACACCACTGTCTTGCATTGAAACAAACTGGCTTGGACTCCCAAACCAGTTGACATACTTGCAACTAATTATGGCCCACTCTCCAGACAAATGCCCAGCATTACAAAATGTTCTACTGTACTGTTCATCCACTAGAGGCCTTTGTTATAGTAATACACTTTTACTATGCATCAGTAAGACATTCAATACTCCCAAAGACAGTCTCTACTCTCATTATAGGTTAATAGGTAGGTACTAGGCTATCAGCCCTGTCAAAACTCTGTAATGAAATCCCCACACATTTGAAACAGAAAACCTAAATAGTTTCAAAACATTGCTTAAACAGTACCTATGCAAAAGATGACTGTTCTTCCTGCTCACCTAGCTAGCTTTACTCAGATTGCTTTTCTCCAACTCTTACAGCCATTTTCCTTTCCAATATTTTTGTACCTTATTGCCCCTCCTCATACTGCACTTATTTCCTAAACTCTTACTTTTCTTCCTCCTCTCACCCCACCAACAACATTTCTTCCTCTGTCCACTTGCCTTCCTGCTAAATGCCATAACGTCTCATTTCATAGCTCTCTCATCATTTATTAAGTTACATTCTACTTGTCTGTCTGTATATTATTACTAAACTCAAAAACACCCAAGTTTGATCTTTTCCCTGCAGCCATCATTCTATAAATACATTGTTACTTTGTTAGTTCTGTATTCAATAATTAGTCACTTTTATGTTAATTTCGCTTTTGTTTTTTTTTCCTGTTAAAATGTTATGTTCATGTAAGAAATATTTAAATTATTTAAAAATCATGTAAATAAGCTCATGTATTGATGTTTTTACCCTACAATTATAAATGTACATCATGTGTAACTTAAATGTTGAGCTTTTCCCCCCTGGCCATCATTGAAAATGTGTTTTGCCCAGTCGGACTTTTCCCAGTCAGCAAAGACAAATAAATAACTAAATAACTAACTATTGTTTGCAAATAATGCCATCTTTTCTTGATTACCATACCAGTTATATCCTCAAATTTCTGAGTCCCTTATTCTCTTTGCCAGTGGCTCTAAATATAAAGCAAATAACACAAGGGAAAGAAGAAATCCTGCCTGGTTCTTCTGTTCAGGCACAACTTTTCAGAGAGGAGCCCTCATACCTTAACTTTTGCCTTCAGTCCTTCATATATCCTCCTTATTAGCCTTGCTATTGTATTATGGAATGCCAATGCTTCCATTGCTCTACTTATAATATCCCGCATTAAATTGTCAAATGCTTTCTTTGCATCAAGACTCGCCAACAGTGGTATTTTCTTATATTCTGCTTCCCTGTCATAATTGCTCAATTAATGTTGCCAAATATTTGCCTCCCCTCCACAAAACCACATTGATCCATATCTGTCAATTTTGTCCTTTGCATTCTTTAGGCTATTATAGACATGAACACTTTATAATCATGGTTTAAAATTGAAATGGGCCTATATGAAGCTGCATCTGATGGGTCTTAACTATATTTAGATTTTGGGTCTTAACTATCTTTAGATTTTACAGCCACCACAGCTTTCTTCCAGGATCTTGGTGCTTCTTCTTTTTTAAAATGCTGTTAAAACCGTCCATATCTTTATCATTTTCTTCCCTGCTAACTTTCAGACTTCCACAGTAATGCCATCTATAATTGGAAAACTTTCCTGCAAATTGATTTTATGCCACCATTTTATCTCTTCTCCCATGATCTTTAATTGTTGAGCCTGATCTACCTGTAACCTTGTAGTACTTAGATCTTCTGTAAAGGTTTTTATTTGTGCTCTTTCTTGATGTCTACATTTCTCTGCTTTATACAAATTTTCATAAAATTTCAGAAATATCTTATACCTTTACAAGATCTCTGATTATTTTTCTTGTTGTAGGCTCCCTAAGTTTGGCAACAACTCTTTCTGCTTTCTGTTGCATAAGTAGTTGTGCTAAAAGTTTTTGTGTTCTGGAATTATCAAAAACAAGTTGCTTAACAGCAATCTTTCTAAACTCATGCATATTATCCAGATACTCCCTTATTTTCTCTTTAGCACTTTGCTACTGCGCCTGTTCTTGTTCTGTGAGATTCCCTTTATTCTGCAGTAAAGTAATCTTTGCCAGCTCCTCTAAGTCCTGTTACTTATTAACCATATGTGTTTTATCTTTTATTTCTACCCCATTTTTTAACTTCACTTTCATTTTATCCCACTCCCTGTCTGTAACTTCTGAAGAAATGTTTATATTCCCTGTTAAGTCTCGAACAATTTCCACTACCCATTCCTTAAATTCCTCTCTTTTTAATAGGTAAGTGGGGAAGTGCCAGTGTCTCATTTTACTTCATTGCCCTGCATTTTTATCTTAGTTGGTGGTGCATGATTTGAAATGGCTATTGGATGTGTGTCGAAACTTTCAGTTAAATCCACATGCTCCTTTGAAATATAAAATTTGTCTAGTTTAGCCTAGTTGTACCTTTGGAAGTAAAATCTAAATTCCCTCAGAGTTTCTACTACTGCAATCATGTCTTCCATACCAAATATTTTTTTTTTCAGAAATGCATACCTTTTGGTTATATTTTCCATCCTAGGTTCCCCTGATACATCCTTACTGTTGCAAATCAAAGTCTATTCCAATCTATAAGTAATATTCCTTGCTGAATGCTGATAATTTCTCCAAAAAATCTCCTAAGCTCCATAATAGCAGTTTTTATTGGAGTATAAATACATGCCAGTGTAATCCTCATCCATTGCCAGTAGTCTATTGCTACCACAAATCTACAATTATTATCTTCTTTTCTCTTATTACTAGTGGAACTCCTCTAGCAATTAGGATAAGTATGCTCCCTTTCCTTTGTCCCCGATACTCTGCTGAATATTCATCCTGAAGTCCTTTCTTTATCGAATTCCCATGCTCACTTCTTTCCATATGTGTCTCCTGTAGCATTACTTTTTTCAGTCTGCATTTCTTAATATAATTCAATACTCTTTCCTTTTTGTCTATACTTGTGAGGCCATTCATGTTCCAAAATAGTATGAATACTATAGCCATCTATTATAATTATTCACAGAGTATATTCAGGAACAGCAATTGCTTCAGATTGTAAACAAAACCTACCGGGGGTCGGAACATACTAGATATTGTTTGTGTTCCCAAAGAATTTACTGTAAGGTTTACCACCACTGATGTGCAGTGATCATGGGGTTATTAAGGTTAATTTGTCGCTAGATAATTCTGCCAAACTGAAATCTAAACCAATACACAGAAGGTTAATTATAGATTATATGGAAGCAAAACAGTCACTATGTAAAACTAACTGGAGTGAGGTGTTCAGTGGAAAAACTGCAGATGGAAATGTGGAACGTTTTGAAAGAGAAATTGTTAATGAGTGCAAAAAGTAAAAAAAAAAAGTTTAACATCAGGATCTAGGCATACAACATCAGGGGGAATATATTTCCATAAGAACAAGATATCTGATTAAGGTTAGAGACAAAAAATATAATAAATGGAAGAGAGGTCGAACTACAACTTTGGAAACTGAAATAAACAAGCTGGACAAACAGATTAACCATAGTGTGAGACAAGATCAAGAAAAATGTGAAGAAAATTTATATAAAGAAATTGAGCATAATAGGAAACCTATTTATAGATACACAAGATGTGGAAGGAATAAGACACAAATTGATAAAATGTGGGCAGATTCTAAAATTTATTCTCAGACACAACAGATTATAGATATATTTGCAGAATCTTATGCAAAGCAGTTTGGCTCCACAAAAGGGGTGATAAGTTGTCCTAGTGACATCCTGATAACCCCAGATACTGGAATCAAATTAGATTATATTGAAAAAGAACTGCACAAAATGGATCCAAGCAAAGCACAGGGAGGAGATGGAATTAGTAACAATGACCCGAGAACACTTCAGCACGAATTGACACTATCATTATCTATTATTCACTGGGTCATATAAATATGGGGAGATTCCTCAACATTGGAGACATGCACTGATAAAACTTGTCTTTAAGGGAAAGGGGAGCAGGACAAACCCAGAATCATTTAAGTCTACTTTCATGTTGTGGAAAATTAATAGAGAAGGTAATATTGGATAAGTTATTATCAGAACTGGATAGGTTGGGACTAGAAACCATATATCAGCATGCATATGTTGAAAATAGATCTAGTACCACCTGTAACATGATGTTCTATAACAATATAATAATGGCTATGAATGCAAAAATCTGCTGTGATGTAATTTATATAGACTTAACTTCAGCATTTGACAGGGTCATACACAAAACACTGATCAATAAGTCAGTACAACTAGGTATTGATGTAGTCTTGATAAGATGGACAGCTGCATGGCTTACACGTAGGACATGGCAAGTATATAGCAACTGGACAGGTGAAATCCTTGGTTACAGTCAGGGTGTCCTACAGGGCTCTGTCCTAGGCCCTTACTTATTTAGATTGTATCTTTCATACCTAACTTTTTCATTTGAGGTGTTATACAGTCTGTACCCAGATGACCTGAAATTGAGTAAACTGATTACAAATGTTACAGATAAGACACATCTGCAAAACAACTTGACTAAATTGACCATTTGGTCACAGGAGAATAATATGTTGATAAATGCAACAAAAACTAAGCATATGAGATTTGGGAGACCTAAACTGAAAGGTGAATATTTAATACAGCACACAGTGATTGAAAATGTAGACTCATTTAAGGACCTGGGTAGATTCAGCTGAGTTTTTCTAATCATATCAACCAATTGGTTAATGATAGTTATAGAAGTACAGGTTATATAAAATGATTTATAAAGTCTAGGAAATTAAAAATAATGAAGTCATTGTTTGTTGGTTACATTAGACCCAAACTTGAGTATGGAGTAACAATATGGAAACCCTATAAGAAGACAAGCATGAGTAAACTGGAAAGAGTACAGCGGAAATATACCAAGGGCATCTATGGATGTGAAAATCTAAGTTATGAAAGACTAAAATATCTGAACTTGTACAGTGTCTCTTGCAGATATCTAAGAGGAGATCTTATTCAGGTATATAGGGCATTTAGGGGCAAATACCTCTGGGAATGTTTGGAGTTATCAAAAAGTACTAGAGAATCATCAGACAACCTGTGTTGAAGATTCTATAGGAATGAGAAGCGCATAAATTGGTTCTCTAACAGAGTAGCTGATACATGGAACAGACTACCACATTACATTAAAGTAAGCACTAGTTTAGATATTTTAAATATAGCCTGGATACTTATTATGGGAACAAGTGTTTTGTTGTATTGCCAAGCTAGAATGGCATTTATGCCCGTGCTTGAATTATGCATGTATGTATGTATGTATGTATTACATATGCCAATTTTTATAAATGTTTATTTCCATCTTTTGTTACATGCACCCACTAATGTTTGGCAGGTTGATCTTTTACACATTCGTTTCTTCTCATTTCCATTTGAACCCATGTCACATTTTCATTTTACAAGACATTTTGTTTTAATGAAAAAAAAACAAAACAAACAAAAAAAAAACAACCCATCCAGAACACCCTCACTACCAAGTAACTTAAACACATAAAATTGTGTACATCTTCAAATAATGACATTTAACCCACTTGAAAGAAACAATAGTTTCATATCAACAGCTGCACATCCAGGTATTATGTAACCTAAAATTAAGGTTATCCATGGTAAGACACTTTACAGGTTGTGCTCCTGCTTATAATAATTGTTATCTTGTCTGTTCTGTGTTATCTGTATTCCCCTCCCAGATGTGAAAAACAGCTTGTATGCTTTCAGAAGACAATAACTTTTAGCCTTAAAAAGTACTCTGGCTTTTATTGCTTGCCCCTGTAGTCATCTTGTCTCCATGGAAACATAAGAACAAAATGTACAGCTGCTTCTGCTGCAGACTTCCCAACTTACACTGAACATTTATTTGCTACAGAAAGCTTTTAATTACATTCAGTGTTCTATTACTTACTTGCTTACATTAAAAACATTTTATTAGTTTAAGCCAAGGACCCAAATCCAGACATTCACCTATGCAAAGTGAAAAAAATATATATTTGTGTGCTGTTACACCCCATCCCCCACCTCAACATCCCAAGATTACAGCCTGTTAACATTTGTCCAGCCTTTCTTTTCCCTTTACATTGTAATGCCCATATTTCGTCAAATTAAAAAGAAAGAAAGGTACTCACATACAACAATAACTGAAAATGCTTTACTATATAATGTGCAATTGATATTATGAAATGTTTTATACAAATACTGTTAAGAAGAAAAATTGTTTTACTTAGTTTCTCCCCCCCCTTCCTCTCAGTGTCCTTCCAAATATTAATGACACTAAGTGGAGCTTATGCCTTTCGGTCCCCCATAAGTTTAACAAAGTCAACAAAAGCCCTATTTTTCCACTCTTTCTTGTAAGGCTTTATTTCACAGATGTGATTAATGTTTTATAATCTGGCATTGCTTTTGTAATTTCAGTGTTGTTGATCATCTTCCTGTTCATTTCTATTTCCCACCCCCAGACTCCATTTCAAGTCCAACATAGTCTTAATTCTTTTAGTCAATTCCTGTGTTTTTTTCCTGTCTCTCAAACATTTTCCTTTTAAAAGACTAAAAATCCACAAATAGTGGCATGTAACACAGCTAAAGTGATTAAGCTGCCACTATGACTACAGAGGTTTTAGTCCAATATTTATGGACAAGGGCAAGCCTCTATGCACTTACCATTTCAGGGAACTGTGTCACCTGTGCTGCTATTACTTAATTCTCACTCTGATGTTGCATACTTCAGAGATTAGTACAATGCTTAAGTTTCATATCGACCTCATTATTGTACCATTCTCCAAACCTTTGTGACCTCGGAGGGAGGATAAATGGCGTGGGGCGTACTCTTTCACTGAGGGATGCAGGAAGAATTGTCCTTCTACTTATACACTGTGGCACAGATGTTTTCATACTTCAATTCAGTATTTTTCAGGATATTTTGCTTTAGGAAGTTTCACTGTTCAGCCTATGGCTGTCACTGGTGTACAACAGAGCATAGTATGGTTTTCATTTAAACAGTGAGCCCCCCACAGACACTGGTATACATGGTTGTGGAAGGAAAGTCACTTTTTCTGATTGCAAACCTTGTTTTTGTTTGAAAATAATTGTCTGGTCTACTCTTCATATTGTTCCTTTACCACTGTAGGCATTACAAATGCTGTATGACCAGTATTATTGGACAGATGCATAGTGAAAGACCTTCTGGAGACTATTGCCACAGTGGGATTTTGTATTACTTGATGCATATAGAAACAGTGACTAAGTGTCAGGTATGTCTTTTGTAATGCTTTTTCTGTTTTTAATTTCTCAGTCTTTTGTGTTTGTAATACTGTGATGGGAATGGACCCCATTCCTAAGTTAAAATATGATTAAAGTTCATGAAATTAGTATTGTTTCAATCTTTGATGTTAGCAAAAAGTGCTCTTCACAGCACCCACAATGTGACCAGTAATGACTCCTCCTGCAATTCGTATGGAGTTACATGTATTGGTAACATATCTAAGTATGACTCTAAATGCCTTATCTGTTCTGTTGCTTCTACTACTGTTGGAACTGTCTGGATATCCTCCTTCCACATTGCCCTCGTATGTTGTTTTATCTCTGTTACTATATTCACTGCTTCTAATATAGTTGGTTTACAGTGTGCTTTCCATTTTCTGGTAATTGCTTTTTTTGGCAGACACCATAATTGGAGACAGCAAATCCTTACCATATCTAGGCAATTCTGATATAAAAATGTGTTTGGCTGTAAAATGACACTTCAGTAGACATATTCTGCAGTGTATAATTCCATTATTCTATTGCTATACTTAGGAAGCACATTCAATTTCTCTGTTACAGCACACATTATGCATCACTTCCAGAAATCATGTCACTATTCTGCTCTGACTGATAATGTTGGTGAAAGCACTGCAGCCTACTAAGCAGAGTGCTCATTTGTTTTGAACCATGCTGTTGGTTATGTATGTGCCAAACTCAATATATTTTTTTAATTGAAATCTAAAACCTTTGCAAGTATTTCCACATGGGAGTGTAGATCAGTAGTGGGTGGATTCAGTTTCTGAAAAGCTTTTAAAACAGTAAGACCATGCTTAAAATTACCACTGTGTTTTTTAATGAACTGAACCAAAACTAAAAGGATGCCATTCTTGGAGGAAGGTTTGTCTGTACTAAGAGCAGCTGCAAAACTTAGTATGAAAATGTATGCAGTTAGGCAAGTAAGTGAGGTACTGAGAGCAGTTTTGTTGGTTATCAGTAGCTTTCATGCTTTTTTTTAAAGAAATACACTGATTTACAGAGCAGGAGTGCTTGTAGAGCTGGATATGCTGGACCTCCATGTGTTTACATTATGCATCAGCATAAAAGAAAGATCTCTAAATAGTATAGTCCAAGACTACCATTCTTAACACTCGTACTTTAGTAGAACAAATTTATTGTTGCTGTGGTAACTTAGCATATTATATATCATAAGACTATCAACAAATATGTTTGTATTCAATAATGATGTTATAGCACATGGAAGATGCTTATTATACTCTAAAATTGGCAGAAAAGTCAACCTTGTTATGCACCTCTTGGATATCAAAGTAACTTGTATGCACTTTTCAGAGCTATTATGCTCTGGTCTTGCACCACAGGTTACATATCATCCAACATGGACCAGCACTGGGAAATGGTAACAGCTTTAAAAGTTGTAAAACACTATTCTGCTGCACATACCAGAAATGAAGATTGGCGTATTTAACAACTTTTAAAGCTGTTAGTCCATTAAAGGCACACAGCTTCTGGTTGCTGTTTATGTGGCAATGTTAAGTGTGCAAGAGCTTTCAGAACTATAGAGCACTTCAAATCTCTTCTCTTCTTTAACTTGTGCATTGGGATAGCTAAAGCTCCATCTGCTACAAAGAATTATGATCAGGTCTGTTTGATAACTAACTAGTTATGTGTTCTTGACTTCAAAGTCATATTCACCTTTCCAGCTTCACTTCAATCTACTCTTGAGGTGAATTCCTTGATGTCTATGCCTTAGACACACAAGCTGGTTACAATTAGAGACCTGATCATAATCCTCTAAGTGTGTATTAATACAGGTAAAAAAAAAAGCATAAGCTTTCTTTGAGTGGTGAGGGAGGGGTTACCGCTGCTACGAGCATGTATCACTGTTAACGATTTTGGATTTTGTTCTGCCTGTGTATAAAATCCTTCGTCTTCAAAATAGTTCAGCACTTTTCATGAAACTTCTAGGGAATTTAACTGGCATATTTATCCATACATCTTTCTTATACTGTACTCCAGCACACAAAGGCAAAGGAGCAGATGCAGATGGAATTTTAAGGGAGAACATGTTCTGTGTAAATTCTTATGCTTTAGTGTACAAAAGGTTCAAAAATCAGTTTTAATTAGAAATGCTTACTCTTTATGCCATTAAATTACACCAGCATGTTGTATTTACATTTGATATATGTTTATTTTACTATGAAAAAATTGAAAGTTGCATGTGTTTTCTACTGATTGACTGATAAACATTATCCCCAGGATTTACTAATCTTCCATGTAAGACTAGATTTGTCTTACATGGAAGCGGCAGTCTAAGAGTATGATGGCAGCTCGCCATGCATATTAATGAGGGCATGCTGCCTCAACTCTAAAGCTTTCACGGAGCGTGGATGAGTGTAGGGGGCGTGTCGGACTGCCGAGCAGTCCAAAAATCCACGCCCTTGCAATGAAGAAACACCACAATGTCAAGTTACATGAGCAAGTCCGCTCACATGTGCACAATGTAACACTACACTCCCCCATATGTTAAACAACTGACAAAATTAAAAACAGAAAGATTTTTAATTTTTTTTATTTCATCCGATATAGCTGCCCGTATTTGCACGTGTTTGCGCGGGTTTGCCCATTGCTTAGCTACAGTTAGCAGCTTAGACACCAGAAGAGGATAATAAGAAAAATATATGCAAATTAAGCAAAATAGTGATAGCGTAGTGGTTAGAGCCTTCGCACAAAGAGGAGGCATTCCAGGTTCGAGTCCCACTACTGCACGTTCCATTTTCTGTTGGAAATCTGTATACAAAAATATTTCCTGACATTTTTTATGTATAAGTTTTGTAAAAAGCATTGAAAAGTTAAATGTAGTAGTGAACAAATTTTATATATATATATATATATATATATATATATATATATATATATATATATATGAAGGTGAAATGGTTATGCATTCTGAGGCATGAGTACCCTATTTTAAGCAATATAAAGTACTGCTAAGCACATTTTACCAGTATTGAGCATATTTAAATCCAATTGCTCATAGCTGCGCACTGCGTTAACCAGCGCAATCACAATGTATTTGCGTGTAGCTGCGCACCGCGCTAACCAGCACAATGTCGGGCAATGTCGAGCAACGTTGGGCAAAGTCGGGCAAAGTTGAGCAAAGTCGGTTAAACACGGCCACACCTCCTTTACTGTACCTTAACCAGTCAGGTCTGCCCAGTAGGAAAATAAAAAGCAGTGACAGGGCTCGAACTCAGGATACTGTGCACTATAGTCACAGTACTTAACCACTAAGCCATGACAGCATTTCATAAACATGCACTTTCAACAGACACATATCTATCAAAGGAATTTTAAACATTGCCAACATCAGCTAAGCAGGTGTGCCTACAGCTGAGTTTTTTCAAAACTGGCCAATCACAAATAAGTGCAGGAAATGAGGCATATTTAAGCTCCACAGGTGGGAATACTTGCTATAACTGGTTGTAGCTTCCTTCTGCAGTCAGCATGGCCGGTGTTGGAGAAGGCACTTGATTTAGAGTGCAACGCTGGGGCATTGAGGAGTCCAAAGTAATGGTTTGGCTCCTTGTCCACAATCATGAGGAAAGACTCCTGTGGGGCCAGTACCAGGGTACCCAATATAAAACAGAGGCCTGGAACAGTCTTGCTCATGATCTCACCAGTGCCACTGGTGTTCCTCGGACTGGTGAGCAGGTCAGGCACCATTATTCTGACCTGAAGCAATGTAGGGAGGATCAACTGGACCAGTGGATCCAGGAATCCTGTGTGATGCCTAATGCCCCAGTACTGAGTAAGTAGCCATTGTATTAAGTAGTTAAGAATTGCTATGCTTGTCTATACTATGGATAGGTATGTCTCAATATCACTGCATTTACTTCACAGCTGCAGGTGTCCAGGCTATGAATCAGCAAGCCCATGAAGATAGGCTGCAAAGGCTGCATCATCAGGCAGGTTAGTAATTATTCTGCATGTACTGTTATATAAAATAAATGAGAGAGCCTTCAAAAAGTGTTTTAACCCAATAAATAAAGGTGTAATAATCCTTTAATAAATGTATAATTCCTGGAGTGCATCTGTGTCATTTTCTTTGATATGTTGTTGTACTGTTGCATTCTACAAATAGTAGTGTTGTATTAAGCAGTGTCAACCCACACTTGGGTAGGCCCATATAACATGGATGAAGGGAGTGCCAGTAGCTTTTATGCATATTTACAGCCCTCAACTGTTGGTTCATGCCCAGCATGTACAGGTTAATCTGGCACATGAGTAGCTTGGTATTGTGTTCCCCAGAAATGTCAGTGTGCTGCCAGAAATGTAGGGAGCTGTTAACATATAACTGATACTTTCACCTGAACATATCTAGATAATTATATGAAAGTAGAGCTGTCAGTGTACCATCTTAGCAGTAGTGTGTGTGAGCAACTCTCAAAATATGTTGCAGTAACATCTGCATCTTGGACAGTTTGTATGTAAGATACAGCTCATGTATATAATGATCTAGCAAAATCCAATTGCACAATATAAGGACATTGGGTAGTGTAATAATACATGTAAGGGACATATAACTGCAGTTAATAGGAATGTAGTGAAAACTAGAAGGATATATAAGTTGTTAATTGAGCTATCTTTTTCCACCCTACTGTATGTGCATAAAAATGCAATTCCACACCTCAATCGGTATGTCTAATCTCAAAACATTTGTTGGGACATATGTCCTATTGGTTTATAAATATTTGCATTTATTTCTATGCATGTGCCCTGTTAAAATACCACAATATTGGTGGCCTGTTGCCATCAATTCAACCTGCATGCTGTTGTAATGTCCACTATTGTTCTATATATGCATGTGTTATGCTTGCTTTTCAACTGTTGAAAATCTGGTGTGTTGGGTTAATGGGAATACTTCTGCATGCTGTTATAACTAATTGGGAATGCTGTTGACTGTTACTAACCCATATCTTTATTAAACTCTCCAAAACATAGTTCGTATGGGAAGGCCGGTCCCAGCGGACCCACCTGTCCCACCTCAGCTGGCCATGGCACCTGGCACCAGCAGATCTGGTGCCCAGCCTGGGACCTCCTCCTCCATTGGCCCTGTGCCACCTTTGGGTGGAAGCACTGCAGGGGATGGGGCTCACCCCCATGCAAGCGTGGGTGGAGGAGGGCCACCTATCACCCTTCGAATGGTCCGGGCTGTGGTGCGTAGAGAGATTGAACGTTCTGTTGCAGAACCTCTATGCCAGCTTGAGGCTCGAGTGGCACAACTCCTGGGTCAGCCTGCCCCTCCTACACAGCCCCCAGCACAGCCACCCTCTGGGCCGTGAAGGTGCAGTGGTGACTGCCCATGGGTGGGGACCTCAGTCCCACTGTTTCCATCTGGGGGCTCATGGGCTTGCGATTTCCAAACATCCCTCCCCGTCAAAGGTGTTCACCCACCACATGTGTCATATACCACCCCTGTATGCATCTTGTTTGTCTTGTCTGTTTACCTCCCCAACCTACCTCCCCAAATATACCTACTTCCCCTACCCCACATTCCACTCTCACCTGAAAAAAAGGGCAATCTGCTCCCAAAAAAAAAATTACGCCCCATACATAGCTGCCCATTTTGCACACATGTCCACTGGACACATGAAATGTTATTTAATTGGCATTACAACATACTTTGTTGTCCTCACCCCTCTCTCAGGGGTTGAAGGTTTCATATCTACCTCCAAATTTATTGCATATGCACAGCTGTTGCTGTTGAAGAAATGGGCAGCTATGGACCTTCCCTACACCCATCCTGCACATCCCGAGCTATTTTCCATACTGTCTTTCCCTCTTTGTGCCCCTTTTTCACCACTTTCCTATCTCCCCATTTTTCTTTTCTTTCAAAGAAATGAGCACGGGGGTTAGCGGGAGTAAGCACTATTAAGCAGTAGTTAGTGGTTTGCGTGAGTTTGCGCTTGGCTAAGCAATGCGCAAACCTGCTTACAACTGCTTAAAAGTGCCTTAGTCACTCTGTATGTGAGGGCCCTTGTTCTGCTCAGGAGCAAAATAAAACACCTCTGTAAGTCTCAAACCCAGGACCTTGCACACACTACACAACATGAAGTACCACTAAGCCACGGTAGATATACATCAAGTTGGTGCTTAAATAAATATATCATGCATCAGAATGAGTGAATGTAAAGGAAAAATAGGAATACCATACCACACAACTTGTTCTGTGGATGTTGACCAACAGTTGTTGTGGGATTACATTACATGACTGTGATAAGAGAAGCAGCCATTCTAGCAGGAAATAATGTTACACCATCACTTTACAACCCCACACAGTATCACAGCAGGACAAACACTGGCATATCTGTTTAGGGCAGAGGCCATACCTCCCAACTGTCCCTAATTTTCAGGGATGTCCCTGATTTTGAAACAAATTTTAGCTCTGTCCCTCTGAATCCCTCTGAAAACTACTGACTTTGGCCAGAAAGGTGGTGAATTACACTTAATGAATAATGACAATAATTAAGAGTTAGACACTTCTTTTACTTCAGAAAAGGTGTATTAATTCATATGCTCTGATTCTCTCAATGTCTCAACTTAATGGCACTAATATTTTAAAGGTGTCCCTGATTGTCCCTGACTTTTTCTTGACTTTTCCCTGAGTCTGTTCAAATATGTACCTGAGTGGTTGAGAGGTCTGGCAGAGGCAGAAACACAGAGGCATATCAGCCTTTCTGCTGTTACACACTGTGCAAATAGCTTTGGAAGGAGTTTCAGAAGCATACCCTTATGTAGGAATACAACACTGAAATACAAATGGATGTAGCCATGTACTGGTAGCAACCAACTGTAAGAATGCCATTGCTCTATTGCTGAAAAGACCTGTGTGGTGCACAGACAAAAAATAACAGGCTATTCTCTGGCTATCATGTGGATAGGTCCACAGTTGGGAGTTACGCAGACAGACTACTTGCCTTGATAAACTAACATGTACACAGCAACCCTGTAAGTCCAGCAAGATAAAATCCACACAATAGTACTTACGCTCTCTGTACTTCTGCAACCCTACCCAAATGTAGAATATACCTGTGTGTGCAGGGTCTACCAAGGATGTAGGTAAGCATACTCACAGTACTGAAATGTGTCCAGTTTTTCTGAGCAGCTTGTGCTAATGTCAACACTAAAAAGCACAAACTGTTTAGAACTGAGTAAATGAATATTCACAGTATAGCAGTTCACAAACAATTCTTGTGCCAAAGGAATACATCTCAATAACTAGCTTTGTATGGCAGTTAATTGTAACAGTTGAAAAGAAAGTACATCTTTCCATGTATCTTGGGGTAGCATTTTGAGGGGTGAGTACATTTCTACACTGACAAGTGGGTACTGGAAGCAGCAACATTAGGTCTGAGTACAAAATGTAAATCTCTGGCTACACCCCTGGCTTCTGATATAAGAACTATACCAACCTTCTGTCTTAAACAATGATGTCCACAGCAAACAAGGATGATCTCCATCTTGGAAAGCTGAAAGGGCCACGCCTACATGAGTCAGCAATTTATAGTACTGGGTTGCTATGACAGTGATTACTGCAATTACTACACAGCAGGCTGCATGCAATTAGCAAATGGTGGCCACTAATTGGTGCAGAGGCCATCACATGCTCATGTGCAAATTCCTACAAAAGCAGGCTGCAATCTCTGCCAACAAACTCAATCACTCTATTGCAGAGACTGACAGAGAGAGAGAGAGACAGAGAGAAAGGAAAAGAAAAGAAATATTACCAAATCATACAAAGGAAAGGTATGTGACACATATGTATTTACTGGCATGTAGTAGATGTTATTGAAGAATAGTCTACATAATGTGAACCATTCATATGTGGCAGCAGTACTTCTTTATGCACAGATGTTCTGCTTAACTACTGCTATGGACAATACTGTGTGTACCTGTGGGCAGTGGGACATACCTGTGAAATGTGTAGCTCAGCATTAAATGTCAAAGATCTGATCCATGTTATCTGTGTTCTGTACAGTAGTGTGGCCAATGGCTGTTGGGGGATTAGCGCTGACATTATATAAACATGGGTGTGACAGAACAACACATGCATGATAGTCATATTAAAGTGTAGCTTAGCATTGGCAACTGCTGTAGCAGTCTAGTATGCTTATCTAGCATCTGTAGCCATATATACCCCCTAATGTTAGTGTGTGTTCATATGTGACACCTGTTTGTGTTGCAGCAAGGCCCAACAGTTCAGCTGTGAGGTCCAGGGACTTACAACAGTGTGGACCTTGTGTGTGTATGCCACACACATATGGAGAAATATATATGTGTCATATATATTCACATCTGTATATGTGCATAGAGCAGGGGACATATTGCAACTGTTTGTGAAGGGTGGAGATATATATGTTGGTGAAGGTTAGTATGCACATATTTGTATGTAGGTTTTAGTGTGTGACAAACAAGACAGCATACAGTGCTGGTATATGACATGTGGTGGTTAAACACTGTGGGTGGTTTGTTCAGTTTGCAATGTTGAAGCCAGTAAGGCCTGCTAAAGCTACCTGGGCTGTGAACACCTTCAATGCATTTATCCCAAGACTGTGCATTTTATTACATTATTGTACACCTTACATCCTTTGTATAATTGATATTCTCACTATGAAAGGTGAAATGTATATGTGCCTACATATATATGTATATGTAGACCAATGGATGTGTATATGTATATATATATATATATATATATATATATATATATATATATATATATATATATATATATATATATATATATATATATATATATATATATACTCATACACACCTACATCTACTTGTTGCAATAGATTCTCTGTACTGTTGACTGACTGTGATGGTCAATATGTTTGTGAATACATCAAAGATATGTATCTGTGGGATAGCTTAGTGGGAAACTGTTTATGTCATGGTATTATGGGTCCTTGCTTTGATCCTAGCAAAAGCTGTGTATTCTGTTGCTAGGCAGAACAAGTGCTATTGCATACAGTGTGATTAAGTCCCTTGGTTTTAACTAGGGTGTGTCATTGGAGGCTAAAGCACTACATCTATGATTATTGATTGGTACCGATGTTGAATGCAAATCCTGTGTGTACTGTAGTACTACTTGAAGCTCTGGGCCTGTACAGCAAAGTATGGTGTATGTCCACATTGCTTGCATCCACTGTTTTGTGTGGTCCCTGTATTCATCACAGATTACATTTCTCAAGATTAAGGTTGTGTAAGTACTGACACACAGTACTGTATAGTACACACTGAAAGCTTATCTGGGTTGTCATACCTTTGTGTCCTGTAATTATGTCTGATGTGTGTGTGGGTATGTCTGTAACATGTCCTTTGACATATGTGTGGTAAAACATATAACTGCATATCTAGCAACATTCATAGTGTACTACAGCAGTATGTGACCTATATTCCCAATTGTGCACATATTTTGGCCACGGGTTTGCCATTAACAAGTTGTGTGGTATAATAGTAATACATTTACTGGACCTTACACTGATTGTGATGGATGATATATTTCTTTACACATCAGCTTGATGTATATCTGCTGTGGCTAGGTGGTGCATCGTGTTGCATACAGTGTGCCAGGTACTCTTGTATAGTCTTATATAGTGATTTTATTTTGTTGCTGTGCAGAACATGGTTCATTAGATAGAGAGTGAGCAAGGCACTTTCAAGCAGTTGTGGGGTGAGCAGTGATAAGTGGCAGTTACAGTGTTTCACTCTCGGTTAGCTTATAGGTTGCTATATATGGCAGTTCAGTGATATCTGTACTGTATAATGTTAAATGTGCCATATGACTTGCTCAGACATATTTTTGTATTTATGTCTTCCAGGGATCATGGCCCATCACAGGAACCCCAGTTACAGTAGTGCTGAAGATGATATCATTACTAGCAGTATGATTCAGCACTACCGTCTCATGTTCTCACGAACCAGCCAGGACCAGCAGGAGCATACTGCAATGTGGCAAGATGTTGTCCACAGGGTAAATGAGGTAGGCCTGCATAACCGGACATATGAGCAGGTACGCCACCACTGCAGTGATCTTCTCAGACATGTCCGTCAGCATGCTGCTGATGTGCGTAGACAACAGCTTGCAACAGGAGGTGGTGTTAATATCCATCCCCCCTCACCAGAGTGGAGGAGCTGCTCCTGAGCCTGGTGGCACCTGCCCAACAACAACAGCAGCAGACATACACCATGATGGAGGTTGGAGCCACCCAGCAAGCACACATGGAGCATGCAGGTAACATGGCATATCTGTAGACTACTGTTATCTGTATTGGTAGATCATGCATATGTGAGATGTGGAGTGTGTCGTTCAAAGATGTGGAGCCTGTTGTTGTGCAATACTGATCATTTGGAACATAATCTGTAGCCCTGTGAATGTAAACTGTTGTTGTACTGTAAGATTGCAAACACACAGTAGCAATGCCACAGTTGTGGCCACTGACAAACTGTCTCATCTCTATGTAGGTCCCTCTGGGGTGACATCAAGGCAGCGGACAGATGCTGGTGAGTGTGTTCTACATTTATTATTGTAAATAAAAGTGCATGTCATAGTTAAGGTGTAGGCCATGTACACATGTAACACACCTACCCATAATGCATGCTGTGCATGTTTGGTGTAAGAGCACGCACATCTCACTAATGTGATTAGCTGCCTCAAACACATGCAATACCCAGACCATCTCAAACAAATGTGGCTAGACTGTAGTGACCATTGGATAGGCACAGTTGATACTCAACATGCACATAACATACACATCTATGTCATACACAGAGCATTTTAACATGCTACACATAAAGGATTCCCAAACCCTCTGTAAAGACACACTCCAGTATCCAAAATCTCATCCACACATTACACATAATATACCTGAGGGGTAGAGGCCTATCATGGGGCATTTAAACACTCTGCAACACACTACACATTCATGTCAGGGAATGCTCCTTATTGGCCTCCTTACAAACTCATGTAACAACTGGTTGTGAAATGGTGAATTTAGCCAAGGTAGTACAGTTCCAGCACAGCATGATTAGTGCTGGTTTGGGAAACATTTGTAGCCTTGAGTGACCACATGATGCTTCATGATGATGGCCTATGGTACTATACCCCATCCAGTTATTGTAACCACAGTACTACACATAGCTTTCATTGCTATACACCTTAATGTTGCATGTGTGCACACATATGCACCTCTAAACAATATGCATACCAATCACCATTTGCACAACTGACACATATATGTCTTGTGATGCTATTGAGTGGCTAGGTCATATGACACACATTGGGTATGTGTAGTGTTTAAATATGCAGTTGTGTTTTAGCATGCCATGTCATGGATGAGACTGGCATGTCCACAATATGATCTACACTCACCATAAGTACCGTACATTGGGTATGTGGCCGAATGGTATTCCATCAATTATCCATGCACCACTGATGATGTTGTGTGAATACTCATCATGCATGTGCTAAAATGTGTCCACAATTATTTGCTAAAGACACAGAGGCTGTAATCAGCATTGGATACCTATCTGACACACAGATACACATCCAGCAATGGTATGTACACCTGTGAGTTATGGTGCACAGTACATTACAGGGTTATGAATACCTGCACAGCAATGTTGTGTCCATGTATGCATTGTGTTCCAGGGGGAGGCCCATCACCTAATAACAAAACACATGCATCAAAGCCATGTATACTGTTAGTAACAAGGACTGACTACACTTGCACTGCATGCTGTTGAGCAACACATGTCCTGCATGCTGACATGTGTGATATGACTGTTTTGCTTGTGATACTGTACCCCACCATCACCTGCTATTGTGTATGTTCTGAGATTGCTGGTGTTGTGTGTGTCTGCTTTAGGGAGGAGTGTATTTTTGTGTGTGTGCATGTGTGCATGTGCATGTGCACATGTGGTCTGAAGTCATGTTCAGGTCTTAAAGTGTGTTTCCTGTTTTCCTCTCACAGGTGCCGAGGTGGGGCTGGTTCAGTACAGCAGGGAACCTGATGTCACTGAGACAGACAGTGATGATGAGGATAGGTGTGTTGAGGCACAGGCAGGTTTGTCAGGGTCTGTTGTTGGGCCACCAATTGACAGTACACAAGTCTCCACCCCATCCATGCACACAGTCATACTGCCTGTACATCCATCATCACCATTGCCCTTAGCTGAGGGACAGTGTATGGTTGGCACTGGCCAGGACAGTGTGGTATCTATGGCACATGTATCAGGACACAGCAGCCATAGCCAGATGTCTGGAATGGTACCACATAGGCAGATGCCCAGGGGTTCTCATCAGAGCACTGCTGGTCATCATGCCCCTGGCAGACGTGCCACACCTCTTTCTACCACACGCATGTTCCAGGCTGTCATGGAGGCACAGACATGAATGGAGCAGTACACCAGACAGGGACTAAGGGCACAGAGGGCTCATAACACCTCTGTAAATGACAGTATCCATGACCTAGCAGGTGCCATATGTAACTACACTGAGGTCATTGATAGACGTTGGGGTGAGACATTGGATGTCCTCCACAATGTCATGTCCATGTGTCAGGACAGTGCGGGATGGTTGAGACATCGACATGGATGTATGCCAGCAACATCAGCAGCTGGAGGTCACCGTGGACATCCAGCAAGTCACAGCCACTCCCGTAGTGCCAGTACCAGCCCCAGCAATGTTGGGGGGGCTGTCCATAGACCATCCTAGCAGACCACATGCACGTGGCTCTGGCCAGTCCCAGCAGGGACCTGGATCCAGTGGACATATGTCAACCTCTTCGGATAGTACCCAATCTGGATTAGTACCTGATACTGTCTGTAGCACCCCTGCCAGGCACAGGTTCCATATCCATGGCCAGAGATGGTGATCTGTAAAGCCTGCCAGGTACAGTCTGTAGCTGTCTCACAAATCCCTGTATATGGCAGCCACATGGTGGAACTGTGTGCATGCAGACACACACACATAAACCAGAAACCTAGGGCAAACACATACCTGCACACATTACATCAACATTGGCCCATAACAGTACTCATGGCCCTCACACACACACTCACACACACATGTCAATTGTATGGCTCAGTGTAGGCCTCTGGCAAACCAACAACACACCCTGTGCATATGATGAAACCTGTGCCACCTCCTGTCATCTGTAACATTGATGCAGGAACAGGCTAACATGGTGCTGATGCACAGGGTGACTTTAATAAAGTATAGCAATGGTTGGATGTGTAGCATGTTGTCAGCAGTAAAGTGTAATGATATCCTTGAAGGTGTAGCTGAGCAGGCATGATGCATTAAAGCTGTAATTAGCAATGTTGTATTGTTTTCACCAGTGTTTATTCCAATTGTGTTTTGTTTGCCCATGTGCCACTTGGCTGATGTGTGTAGTTGTGTCAGCATGCATTATACAGTGGACAGTAAGTGTGGGGTGTGTGCAACACAGGTTTGCAGGTGTCCATTTGTGAACATGGTGGAGGTGCACTGTCTGCATGTACATGCATATTGGACACATGGGCAGGGTGACATGCCCTGTATTGGCCAGTGTTAACACTCCATAGTTTCTATTGGTGGCCAGTATGCATTGTACTACACACATTTTGGAACTTGAGTACGCATGTGTGTGTATGACACGGGTTGACACTGTGCTGTGGGTGATGCTGTTGTTGCTATCTGTCATTGGTTTGCATTACTAAGGTTAACACTGTCCCAGCTGCATAATCCTTTAGTAATGCACACTGTTCACCTACAGGGTTGCATGGACCGTGCTATCACAAACACAAGAAATTCTCACTTATACAGTAAAAGTGCATTAGTCTCATGGACCCCTGCCATAAACTAAATATATAATAGAAGGTGTGAAGTTGTACCAAAAAAGAGTTACATACCAAGAAGGGATAACCTCTCTGGTCAGTATCATTGGGAAAATACAATCCCTCAATAAACATACAAGGCAAGCTTCAAAATACAAAATGGCAAGGATTCCAAAGACAACACTAAAGCTTTCTTTAGTGTTGTTTATAATCTACAGGGAAATCTCAGATCGGGTCACAGTTAATGTAAATGGTCACAAAGTACACTTATCTGACTGACATTACCAATTTCTTGTCAGACAGTTTGAATGCAGATTTCACCACCCTGTCATTACACAAGGGCCACATTTCCAGACCTGAAGAATGTAAAACCTGATGATTCACAGACACTCTAGTTAAAACATCTCTTTACCAAAGTCCAAACCACAGTGGCAATGGTACTGGACAGTGTCCCTGGCTGTGTCATACACAAGCTGACATATGAAGTCACCACTCACCTAAACACTCTGTCCAGATGCAGCCTCTATACAGGTTACATACTTGTGGAATGACACACGGTAATGGTGTTCACAGTCCACAAGGGTTGAGCTACAATGTCTTCTTCTTCTTCTCCTTTCAGATGCTCCCATTAGGGGTCACCACAGTAGATCATCTGTTTCCATTTCTTCCTGCCCTCTGCATCTTGCGCTGTCACACCATCCACCTGCATGTCCTCTCTCACCACAGCCATAAACCTCATCTTAGGCATTCCTCTTTTCCTGTTACCTGGCGGCTTCATCCTTAGCATCTATTTCACAATATACTCTGCATCCCTCCTCAGCACATGTACAAACCAACTTAATCCTGCCTATCTGGCTTGGTCTACTAACCTTCAAACCTGGGCTGACCCTCTAATATACTTATTCTTAAACCTGTCCACCCTCGTCACACCCAGTGCAAATGTTAACATAAATTGATTAAGGGTAGAACTACAACAGATCCTGGAAACTCTCACCCTATAAGCCAGACAAATGTTATCTGGAAGGCTATGGAGCACAGCATTATGGAACTCATTAACAGAGACATTATGAACCTGCAAACACTGCACCATACCCACTTAGGTTCTCTAAAGGCCAGATCATGGCTCCTACACCTAGTAGACTTCAAGCCAGTTAACAAGGCTATAGGTGAGGGAGTGGAGGTCAACACAACCAAGCTATAACTCACCAGCAATTCATACCCATCCCACATTCTGGTATTATACATAACCTCAACAGACTGACCATAAACGATTGTTAGATGATGGATTGACAACTGACGCACAGATGTAGGACACACAGTAACATTTGCAGCCTCCATGTACTATTCTATGCCAGTAACAAGTGGTATTCACCTGCACTCAGTCCTGGGACCACTCCTGTTTGGCATATAGCTTTCTTAGGTACAAGCAAACACAGTAGGGATATGTCTGCCCATGTTTGATGAAAATGCATACTGTGGGCTATACTTTATTCTCCAGATGACACACACATCCTCCAAAAGGGTATCATAGAGACAGATACCTGGTGTCAAACTCATGCTGTAAAGCTATAAGCCAAAGAAAGCATAGTTATCCACTTTTAGAAAACAAAGTATCCCCAGAGTACCACATAGGTAGTAGCCCCAAAATGTGGAACAGGTACTAATGTATACATAGAGCCATGTGTTTAGTCATCTCTCCTTTGATAATCACATTACCAAAGGGTTTTGGAAATCCCTCTGTGGAGCACATAAGCAATAAAGGGTTTGCATGCAGATCCACAGAGGTTGTTGCACACCTATAATGATTAGTCATCTTTGCCAGACTTTGCTTGCTTTGGAACAGGATTCAAATATACCTCAAGCATAAACCCTCACTCACACTCTTCAATAGAAACCGTGATGAGTGGATGTGAAACAGAAGACATAGCCCAGGGATCACTGCAGTGGCTAAGCTTGTCACAAGCATACAGAAGTGACCTAAGGTCTGGAAAGTGCCAGCATGCTCTGGCAAAGATAACAGATGTGTTCATGGAGAAAGCAGAGTACCCACCTATGAAATAATTGAGGTCACATGTATGTATATGGATTTGCCCCACAGCTACCTTACATGTGTAATGCACATACAGTTGTCATTGTGATATGTCATACACTAGAAAAATCAAAACCCACTCCACATTGACCAATGGTGTCACACACCTGGAACACACACACAGTCAGCAAGTGCAAGATTCAAACTCCTTCCTAAGTACATTATGATACTACAGCAGTATGCATTTACATGATGCGCTATACACATTACTGGGATTTCACCTTTCCACAGGTATATTTGTAGGATGGTGACATCATCAGACTTGTCAAAGATGAGTATACCACTTTTAAGGGGTGTGAGTATTCTCCAAAAGGTTGCTCCTCCCAGGAGACACACACACAGTTGGCAAGTGCAGGATTCAAACCCCTACCTAACTACATTATGATACTACAGCAGTATGCATTTACACAACACGCTATACACATTACTGGGATTTCACCTTTCCACAGGTATATTTGTAGGATGGTGACATCATCAGACTTGACAAAGATGAGTATACCACTTTTAAGGGGTGTGAGTAGTCTCCAAAAAGGTTGCTCCTCCCCAGGGAGACACACACACACACACAGTTGGCAAGTGCAGGATTCAAACCCCTACCTAACTACATTATGATACTACAGCAGTATGCATTTACATGATGCACTATACACATTACTGGGATTTCTCCTTTCCACAGGTATATTTGTAGGATGGTGACATCATCAGACTTGACAAAGATGAGTATACCACTTTTAAGGGGTGTGAGTAGTCTCCAAAAAGGTTGCTCCTCCCCAGGGAGACACACACACACACACAGTTGGCAAGTGCAGGATTCAAACCCCTACCTAACTACATTATGATACTACAGCAGTACACATTTACATGACGCTATACACATTACTGGGATTTCTCCTTTCCACAGGTATATTTGTAGGATGGTGACATCATCAGACTTGACAAAGATGAGTATACCACTTTTAAGGGGTGTGAGTAGTCTCCAAACAGGTTGCTCTCTCCCAGGGAGAGACAGACACACACACACACACACACACACACACACACACACACACACACACACACACACACACACACAGTTGGCAAGTGCGGTGTTCTTAATCCAAACTAAGTATGTCTTTACACTTCAGCAAGCAATATGGAGTTACAGGGTGCAATACAGACATTACTTGCTGACAGTTTGCCCAAAGGTTTTTTCACATTTGCTAACCTCAGCAGGCTTATCATACTAGGTGTATTGTGAGTGTATTGTATGCATAGGCCATGACCATATCATATATGGGTTGATGCACCACATGCTGGCACACACAGGGTCAAACCAGTGGCTAAGCTCTGTCAACCCAATACTGGACAATACAGTCAGGAGGAGTAGGGTCATACAACCACAACACCAACTGTCTCACATAGACCTACAATATAAGCACCAGCAAAACACACACATAAATACACATTACCATACTCGGAGAATACAAATATTAATCTGAAAAAGAGAGAGTGTCCTCCTAAGCAGACAAGCAAGCAACATGCACCTCCAAGCACACGCCAGAAAACACATAATACACCAAAGCAGTGTGCCTCACAACAGGCCCTAAGGCAAAACAACATACCCAACACACTAGTAATAGGTGACTTCATAGTCAGGCACACAGATGTTCCACTCACTCGGCTGGACAAGGGAAGGTTACTGTCAGTTGTCTGTCAGGTGCTATGATCCGCCACATAACACAAGCACTTACATCACTCCAGAACAGGTACATATATGACGTGTTCTTTGTACATGTCAGTGTGAATGATCTGAGACATACCTCCCAGGACAACATGACAAGAGATATATATTAGCTCTATGATCATGTAGCCCAGGCTGGTATGACCCTGACCTTGAGTAGCATCTTACCTTCACCTACATGATACTGCAATATAACAGAAAGATGATAAACTTCAACAATTGGCTGAGCTTCTGGTGTCATTCAAAGGGGATCCAGTCTCTGTCTGCCTGTGATGACATGATAGACAAGCCTCGTTGCTTCGCTACAGATGGTTTGCACCTGTCGCCCCTATGCTTCTGAATACTGGCCAAGGCTCTTGCTGTCCCCATATTACCTTTTTAGGCAAGGCTCAAAGGTTCATAGGTTCATAGGTAGGTACTAGGCTATCGGCCCTGGGGCCTATACAAGCCCAGCCAAAAAGGTACCCTGGCTTTTGCCACCCAAGAAATTTATTTTCCTGTGCCACTGTCGAGCAGAGACACAGAAGTGATCCCCAGGGTGAATTTCCTATTTCCCATCCAATCATCAAGATTTTTCTTGAAGAGTGCTAATGAGGAACTTTGTTTGATATAAATAGGTAGTTTATTTCGGAGTATGGGAAGTCTCTGGGACAGGAATCTATCCCTCCGGCATGTTCTGTTTATTGTGGTGACAAGGTTTAGGTCCCTAGAGCATGTAGGTTCATAGGTAGGTACTAGGCTATCTGCCCAAGGGCATTTATAAGCCTAGCCAGAATGTGTTGGCTTTCACCTCCCTTTTAAATTAGTTTCCTGGGCCTCTGTCTAGCAGGGCCACTGAAGTGATCCCAGGGGTAAATTTACAATTTCCCATCCACTCGTCAAGATTCCTCTTGAAGAGAGTCAGCGAGGGGCTCTGCCTAACATAAACTGGGATTCTATTCCAGAGAGAGGGAAGTCTCTGGGACAGGAATCTATCCCTCCAGCACGTCCTGTTTATTGCTGTGCTGAGGTTTAATTCACTGGAGCATGTGGCTCTAAGAGATTTGGTTTTCTTGAGGTGGAGCATGTCCATTAATTCCGGGTTGGACATGGCCTTATACGTCAGGCATAGATCACCTCTGAGCAGGCAGTAAGCAACCGAGTAGAGCTGGAGTTTCTTTAGTCGAGCTGCATAGGGCATCTCTTTGAGGCCCATGATCCTCTTGGTGAGGTACTTCTGTGGTCTTACCAGCTGTTGCATGTGCCAATTAAGGTACATACCAAATGGGGCATTGTACTCTATTATGGGCCTAATGAGTGATGAGTAGAGGGGCACAATGACCTCTCTTGATCTAGAGGTGAACCCTTTCATGATTAGGTGGGCTACATAGAAGGAATTTCTAACCACTTTGGCAATGTGATTATCAAAGGAGAGGTTACTATCTACCTGGGTCCCCAGGTCCCTAATTACATTTTCCATACCTAGTGGATTACCACCTATGTGGTAATTTGTGGGCACTTTGTTTTTTCCAAAGGGGATGACTATGCATTTTTTGGCATTCAGCTTGAGGCCATGGTTTTGACACCAGGTATCTGTCTCTGTAAGACCCTTCTGGAGGATGTCTGTGTCAGCCAGAGAGTCAATTATGGCCCCCAGTTTGCAGTCATCTGCGAACTTGGTCAGCCATAGTCCTCCCATGCTTGCCTGTACCTCAGAGAAGTATATACTGAACAGGAGGGGTCCCAGGACCAAGACCTGTGGTATGCCACTTGTGACTGGTTTAGAGTCAGACATGGCACTTGCAACTCTGACCATGTGTGTTCTATCCGTGAGCCAGTTGGCCACCCATCTCATGACATAGGGGTTAATGTTCAAGCTGGTAAGCTTGTCTATGATGCCAGAGTGGGGAATGGTGTCGAAGGCCTTAGTGAGGTCCAGGTAGGCTGTGTGGACTACCTTCCCTTCATCTATGGCCTCGGTAACTGTTTCAAAAAAGTCAACTAGGTTTAGGAGGCAGGATCTGCCTTTAACAAAGCCAAATTGGGTAGGGTCCAGTGACTGGAGGTTCCCAATGTCTCTGTTTATGAGTTCCATGATAATTCGCTCCATAGCTTTGCAGACCAGGCTGATCAGGCTTATAGGGCGATAGTTCCCAGGTTCTGTTGTGGCACCACCTTTGTGGAGTGGGATGACTGTTGCTGTATGCCATTCTTTGGGTACATAGCCTGTGGTAAGGCTGAGTCTGAACAGTGAGTTTAGGTGAGGGTTTAGTTCCTTTTGGAGCTCGTGTAAGACACAGCCTGGGACACCATCCGGTCCCATTGATGCTGTGTTCTTAGCTTTGGAGAGGGCTGTTTTTACCTGCATGTCCATGATGTCTGGTGCTCTGCATTCTTCTGGGATGGACACAGGCCCTTTTGGGGGTGAGGGGGGGTGAAGTTTGCACTGAACTTGTCCACCAGGATGTTGGCAATGTCAGTGGGTTCAGTGTATTTTTTGCCATTTTGCAGTAGCTCCGAGCATATCTGAGAGTTGCCACCTAAATGTTTGATATAGCTAAAGAAGGCTTTGTGGTTATCTTTAGATTCCTTGGCACTTTTTCTTTAGAAACTGGCCTTGGATGATTTTATGAGCAATCGTAGTTTCTTGCTAATAATGATCAGTGATGCCTTTCCTTTTTAGAATTTTGCTCTATCATGTAGTAGTTTCCTCCTTCTGTTGTATAGCTTATTTATGGCCAAGGGCCACCAGACTGGTTTCCTCTTTTTAGAAGAGTGAGTCTTGGTTTTACTTGGGATGGCTTAATCCATGCATCCCTGTAGATGCTCATAGAATGCACTTGTAAAGGATTCTGCGGATTGGATACCATTATCCTGTAGCAAGGGGGCTTTGAAACTTTCCACTTCGGTCTTGAGAAGTGTGAAGTTTGCTTTTGAAAAGTTTTTCACAGTGGTTTCCTTGACTGGGGGTGGGGTCGGGATGTGGATGTCCAGTGTGATTACTTTATGATCTGATCTTACCAGCAAGGGGTTTACCTCTGGTGTGGAACACTGATCCCCCATGTTGGTGATGATCAGGTCTAGTATGTTGTCACCTCTAGAAGGGTGTAGTGACCAGCTGTTCCAGGGCATTTGAGTTTATAAACTCTAGGAAGCATTGGACAAAGGAGTTTGTACTTGAGTAATTCTCCCAGTCAATGTTTGGGTAGTTGAAATCTCCTAATATCATGGTGTTTGGTAGGATCTTTATATTTTCCAGTCTTCTCAGGAATGCTGAGTGAGGGTCCTGAGACAAGGTAGGTGATCTGTAGCAGGCTACAATCTGATAAGCAGCTTTTCCCACTGTTAGTTGCACTTGGATGGTCTCCGAGGCCTTGTGCTGTGCCACTAACCTGGAGATGTGGGTATCCTTTATGAAAATGGATACACCCCCTCCTTTTGTATTTCAGTCCGGGTTTTGGGGACGAAGCTCGGAGAGATTGGGATTTCTTTATGTGGAGCATGTCCAACAGCTCTGTGTTTGACACAGCTTTGTATGTTAGGCAGAGATCACCTCTGAGTAGGCGATATGCAATAGAGTAAAGCTGGAGTGTTTTGAGACGGTCTGTGTAGGGCATGTATTTGAGGCTGCTAATCCTCTTTGTGAGGTATTTCTGTGGGCTTTCCAGTTGTTGTAGATGTCTTGTGAGGTACATACCAAAGGGGGCACTGTACTCTACAATGGATCTAATGAGTGATGAGTAGAGGGGAACAATGACCTCTTTTTTTCTGCATGAGAAACCTTTTGTGATGAGGTGTGCCATGTAGAAGGATTTCCTGACTACTGTGGTGATGTGATTATCAAAGGAGAGACTACTGTCCACCTGTGTCCCAAGGTCTCTTATCACACTTTCAGTGTTAAGTATACTACCGCCTATGTTGTAGTTCATGGGTACAGAGTTTTTACCAAAGGAGATGACAATGCACTTTTTGGCATTGAGCTTGAGGCCATGGCTTTGACACCAGGCATCTGTCTCAGTGAGGCCCTTTTGTTGGATGTCCACATCGTTAGTAGTTTCGATTATGGCTCCTAGTTTGCAGTCATCTGGGAACTTCATTAGCCAAAGACCACCTGTGTTAGCCTGTACTTCAGGGAAGTAGATACCAAACAGGACAGGACACAGGACTGAACCATGTGGTACTCCACTTGTCACTGGTCTGAAGTCAGATTTGGAGTCTGCTACTTTCACAGTGTGGGTTCTGTCAGTGAGCCATTTGGCAACCCATCTTGTGACATAGGGATTTATACCTAGTTTAGTGAGTTTACCTATAATTACAGAGTGGGGGATGGTGTTGACAGCCTTGGCAAGATCTAGATAGGCTGTGTGAACCACCTTACCCTTGTCTATGGCTTTGGTGACTGCTTCAAAGAAGTCTATCAGGTTTAGGAGACATGATCTGCATTTTACAAACCGAAACTGGTTGTGGTCCAGAGTTTGGAGATTACCAATGTCTTTGTTTATAAGTTCCATGATGATACATTCCATGGCCTTGCAGACCAGGCTCTTGTTTCCAAGGTCCGTGGTGGCTCCCCCCTTGTGTAGTGGGATAACTGTCATTGTGCGCCATTCAGTGGGCACATAGCCTGAGGTGAGGCTATGATTGAACATGGTACTTAGGTGTGGTGCCAGTTCGTTGTGTAGTTCGTGTAGAATGCAGCCTGGGGTGTTATCTGGTCCATGGATGCTGTGTTCCTGGCTTTGGAGAGTGGTTTTTACCTGTGCAGCTGTGATGACAGCAACTTTGCATTCTTCCAGTATAGAGGTGGGCTCTTTCATGGGTGAGAGAGGGGTAAAGTTAGCACTGATCTTATCTGCCAGGATGTTGGCAATATCAGTTGGGTCTGTATATCTAGTGCCATTGTGCTATAACTCAGAGCAGATCTGAGTGTTGCCATTGAGATTCATTCTTGCCATAGCTATAGAATGCTTTGTGGTTGTCTTTAGAATCAGTGGCGATTTTGTTTTTGTAACTAGCTTTGGAGGATTTTATCAGGGATCACAGATTCTTACTGAGGCTGACCAGGGAGCTCCTCCACGCATGGGATTTTACCCTCTTTTGCAACAGTTTCTTCCTTCTGTTGTGCAGTTTGTTTATGGCAGGGGACCACCAGATTGGCTTCCTTTTCTTGGAGAATAGCGTCTTGGTTCTGTTTGGGATAGCACGATCCATGCACTCATGTAAGTGCTTATAAAGTGCAATTGTGTAGGATTTAGTAGTCATAACTGTATTGTCCATCTGCATGGGTGTCCTGAAGTTCACCACTTCTGTCTTAAGAAGCATGAAGTTGGCTTTTGAGAAATTTTTTAACATGGATTCCTTAGTGGGTGGTGGGGGCAGAATGTGGATATGTAGGGTATTTAGCTTATGGTCAGATTGGACCAATGAGGCATTGACTTCAGGTGTGGAACAACAGTCACTCAGGACAAACCAAACACTGTAACCAACACAAATAACCACAAAGTGAGCTAAATGCTACTCATTGCCAGAAGTCCCAGCCTCCAAATGCACACACTTGAGGTACTTCTCAGTATGGAGAATATTGATATCTGTGCAGTAACAGAAACCTAGTTCAAGGCTCCAGAGAGTACACCAGCACTACCAGGGTACTACTCATTCCATACCTTCCAGCATCAGAACCTGGATCATAGCACATAGGGTGGGGATGTATCCATATTCATCAAGGATACCTACACCTCTCACTACATCCTCTCTACAGGATATGTACCCATAGAATGTTGCACAGCAACATTCTTCCCACTCCACAGGGGTGGGGCCACAAAAGACCCTTGGCATTCATGCTCTATGAGCCTGACAAGTCTGATCTGCAAGGCATTGGAGCCAATCATAATGAAAGTCAACAATAAAGACATTGGGAACCTTCACACAGTTGAACACACCCAGTTTGGCTTTGTCAAATGCAGATCACACCACCTGAACTGGGTGTATTTCTTTGAGACAGTTACCCAGGCTACAGATGATTGAAATGAGCTCCACACAGCCTAGCTATACCTCGCTAAGGTCTTTGACACCATTCCCCAGTCAGGTATCATAGAAGAACTCACCAACCTGGGCATGAATCCATACATCACAAGATGGATTGCAAACTGGCTCACAGATAGATCCCACAAATTAAGAGTTGCTGGCTACATGTCAGACTCTGGTGTCCCCCAGGGTTCAGTCCTGCAGTCCCTCCTGTTTGGTATAGACTTCTCAAAAGTACATGCCAACACAGGAGGGTTGTGATTGACTATATTTTCTGGGAACTGTAAAGTGTTTACCATAATAGATTCCCCGGATGACACAAATATTCTCCAGAAGGAACTGTATGAGACAAATGTGTGGTGTCAGAATCATGGCCTTAAGCTCAATGTGGAAGAATGCACAGTAATCCCCTTTGGTGAAAACAAAGTACCCACAAACTACCACATAGGTGTTACCCCCTAAAAACTGACAAGGTGATAAGGGATCTGGGGACACAAGTAGATAGTCATCTTTCCTTTGACAACCATGTTGTCAAGGTGATTAGGAAATCATATGTGGCCCATCTAATCAGCAAAGGGTTTGCATCCCATTAACTGGGAAAACTACTCATGTACCAACTCTTGTGCTCAACGTTTTCTGGAATTCATAAATTCCAATGCCATGGATCAACTTATCCACACCCCCACCAGGGGCAGCAATATCCTAGACCTGGTTATTACCAACATGGGCAACCGGTGCTCCACACCAGAGGTCAATTCCTCGTTGGTCAGATCCGACCATAAGCTAATCACCCTAGACATCCACATCCCTCCCCCACCCACCATTAGGGAAACCACAGTAAAAAATTTCTCCAAAGCCAACTTCACGCTTCTTAAGACAGAAGTGGCAAACTTCACGGCACCCATGCTGATGGGCAATAGAGGTATGACTGCCGAATCCTACACAAATGCACTTTATAAGCAATTACATTAGTGCATGGATCGTGCAATCCCTAACAGAACCAAGATGCTATCCTCCAAAAAAAGGAAGCCAATCTGGTGGTTCCCCCGCCATAAACAAACTCTACAACAGAAGAAAGAAACTGTTGCAAAAAAAGAGTAAAATCCCATGATTGGAGAAACTCCCTGGTCAGCTTCAGTAAGAAGCTGAGATCCCTCATAAAATCCTCCAAAGCTAGTTATGAAAACAAAATCACCACTGACTCTAAAGACAACCACAAAGTATTCTATAGCTATGTCAAGAATCTCAATGGCAACACTCAGATCTGCTCTGACTTACAGCACAATGGCACTAAATATACAGAACCAACGGATATTGCCAACATCCTGGCAGATAGGTTCAGTGCTAACTTTACCCCTCTGTCATCCCCTAAAGGGCCCATCTCTATACCAGAAGAATGCAAAGTTCCTGTAATCACGGCTGCACAGGTAAAAAACACACTATCCAAAGCCAAGAACACAGCATCCATGGGACCTGACAATATCCCAGGCTGTGTTCTACATGAACTACAGAACGAACTGGCACCCCACCTAAGTACCATGTTCAATCATAGCCTCACCTCAGGCTATGTGCCCACTGAATGGCGCACAGCAACAGTTATCCCACTCCACAAAGGGGAGCCACCACAGACCCCGGAAACTACCACCCCATTAGCCTAACGAGCCTGGTCTGCAAGGCTATGGAGCGTATCATCATGGAACTTATAAACAATGACATTGGTAATCTCCAAACTCAGGACCCCACCCAGTTCAGGTTTGTAAAAGGCAGATCATGTCTCCTAAACCTGATAGACTTCTTTGAAGCAGTCACCAAAGCCGTAGATGAGGGTAAGGTGGTTCACACAGCCTATCTAGATCTCGCCAAGGCTTTTGACACCATTACCCCACTCTGGAATTATAGATAAACTCACTAAACTAGGTATAAATCCCTATGTCACAAGATGGGTTGCCAACTGGCTCACTGACAGAACCCACACTGTGAAAGTAGTAGACTCCAAATCCAGCTTCAGACCAGTGACAAGTGGAGTACCACAGGGTTCAGTCCTGGGTCCTCTCCTGTTTGGTATCTACTTCTCTGAAGTACAGGCCAACACAGAAGGTCTTTGGCTAATGGAGTTCGCAGATGACTGCAAACTAGGAGCCATAATCAAAACTCCAAAAGATGTGGACATCCTACTAAAGGGCCTTGCTGAGACAGATGCCTGGTGTCAAAGCCATGGCCTCAAGCTCAATGCCAAAAAGTGCATTGTCATTCCTTTTGGTAAAAATTCAGTACCCATGAACTACCACATAGGTGGTAGTCTACTTAACACCGAAAGTGTAATAAGAGACCTTGGGACACAGGTGGACAGTAGTCTCTCCTTTGATAATCACATTGCCACAGTAGTCAGGAAATCCTTCTATGTGGCACACCTCATCACAAAAGATTTCTCATCCAGGAAAAAAGAGGTCATTGTTCCCCTCTACCCATCACTCATTAGACCCATTATAGAGTACAATGCCCCTTTTGGTATGTACCTCACAAGACATCTACAACAACTGGAAAGGCCACAGAAATACCTCACAAAGAGGATTACCGGCCTCAAAGAGATGCCCTATGCAGACTGTCTCAAAAAACTGCAGCTTTACTCCGTTGCATATCACCTACTCAGAGGCGATCTCTGCCTAACACACAAAGCTATGTCAAACCCAGAGCTTTTAGACATGCTCCACTTAAAGAAATCCCAATCCCTACGAGCTACACGCTCTAGGGACCTAAACCTCGTCACCACAATAAACAGAACATGCTGGAGGGATAGATTCCTGTCCCAGAGACTTCCCATACTCTGGAACAAACTACCTATCTGTATCAAACAAAGCTCCTCATTAGCACTGTTCAGGAACAATCTTGATGATTGGATGGGAGATAGGAAATTCACCCCGGGGATCACTTCTGTGGCTCTGCTCGACAGTGGCACAGGAAAATAATTTTCTTGGGTGGCGAAAGCTAGGGTACCTTTGGCTAGGCTTATATAGGCCCCAGGGCCAATAGCCTAGTACCTACCTATGAACCTATGAACCTATCAGGATCAAAAGAGGTAGTGGTGGCCCTCTACTCTTAAGTCATCAAACCCATCATTGAGTACAATGCACCATTTTGGATGTACTCGACTAAGCATATCCAGCAGCTGTAGAGACCACAGAGGTACCTCACCACGAAGATTACTGGCCTCAAACAGTTGTGTTATTCAACACAACTGGTAAAACTAAATCTGTTCTCCGTTGCATACCGCCTACTCAGAGACACACACCACCTAACATACAGAGCCATGTCCAACACATAACTGGTGAACATGCTCCATCTACAGATAACAAAATTGAGTCACACTACACACTCCAGGGATATGAACCTCATCACAACAATGAATACAACATGCTGGTGGGATAGAGTACCATCCCAGACACTTGCCTTACTGTGGAACAGAGTCCCAATGTACATCAATGAGAGCCCCTCGCTGACACTCTTCAATAGGAACCTTGATGAGTGGATGGGAAACAGACAATTCATGCCAGGCATCACATCAGCAGCCCCACTAGAAAGGGGCTTAGGGTACTAACTATTAGAACTAGGGCTTAGGAGACTACCCAATGGGGTGGTGAAAGCTGCACAACTTGCCTAGGCTAATATATGTCTTCGTGAAGATAGTCTACTACATACCTATGAACCTATGTGACAGGTACATGTCTACAGATAGTAGATGTGTACTTCATTGTACAGTCATGTTGTATAGCAGGCACATGGACCACATACACTGTAATGCTTACAGATACTGGTGGCTGTTATGTACAGTGGGTGAGATGTGCACCTCATGTCTTTTGTTCCACTGGGATGTGTGCTGGATGGGACAGTCCTGGATGGCTCCCTGTCATGGTCACCCTCTTACACACATCTCTGCCCATCCATCTTTGGCTTATTATACTGTGTTTCCCCTACATATATATAGGTACATAGGTAGGTAATAGGCTATCTGCCTGAAGGCATATATTAGTATGGCCAGAGTGTGCAGCTATCACCACACATGGGGTTAGTTCCCTAGGCCTCTATGTAGTAGAGCTGATGACGTGATCCATGGTGTGACAGTTCAGTTTCACATACACTCATCAAGGCTCCTCTGGAAGAGTGTCAGTGAGGGACTCAGCTTAATGTAGGTTGGGAGCCTATTCCAAAGCAAGGGAAATCTGTGAGTTAGGAATGTATCCCACCAACATGTTCTATTTATTGTTGTGATGATGATATCCCTAGAGCATGTGGCACAGTGAGTTTGGGTGTACTTCATATAGCGCGTGTACAGCAGTTCTGCATTGGACATGGACCTGGCTGTTGGGCAGAGATCGCCTGAGTAGACAGTATGCAACAGAGTACAGATTGAGTTAACTTCAGTCTTGTTGCATGGGGCAACTGTTTGAGGCCAGTAATCCTCTTGTTGAGGTACTTCAGTGGTCTTTCCAGCTGCTGAAGGTGCCTAGTCAGATTCATCGCAAGAGTGCCGTGATACTCTCTGATGGGTCTGATGACTGATGAGTAGAGGGAATCTCCCTTGGCATACATGCAAAAATCTTGGCAATTTGTGGGAACAAATAGCATGATTTTCTAACCACTTTGTGAATGTGTTTCTGGAAGTAGAGATGACTATCCACATGTGTCCATAGATCCCTTATTATTACCTCCACATTTAGGGTGTTGGCACCTATGTGGTATTTGTATGACTGTAGCTCGAGGCCATAATTTTGACACCACATCTCTCTGACTGAGACCCTTTTTAAGGATGTCTCTGTTGTCCCAAACATCGATTATGACAACCTTTTTGCAGTCATCCACAAACTTTGCTAACCAGAGCCCTCGTGTGTTTGACTGTATTTCTGAAAAGTATACACCAGACAGGAGGGGTCCCAGGACTGAGCCATGGGGACAGCAGTTGTTACCAGCTTACAGTCCAACATGGAGACCACAATTCTTACCTTGTGGGATCTATCTGTGCCCCAGTTGGCAATCCATCAGATGACATATGTGTTTATGCACAGGTTGTTGATTTTGTGGATACGACATGTGTGGGATGTTGGAAAAGGGCTTTTCAAGGTCTATGTAGGCCATGTGTAGCTCATTTCATTGATGTATGTCCTGGGGCACTGCCTTGAAAACTGTCTAGCAGGTTTAGGAACCATGATCTGCCCCTGTCCAAACCAAAATGGGTAGGGTTGGGTGTTTGTAGGCTCCCAATAGCTCTGTTTATGAGTTTCATAATGATGGACTCCATGGCCTTGCAGATCAGGCTTATTAGGCTTATAAGACAATAGTTCCCATGGTCTGTTGTGCACCAACACTTGTGGAGTGTGCCAAATGTTGCTGTAACCCATTCAACAGTTTCATATCCTGTACAGAGGGTGAGTCTCAACAGACTGTTCAGGTGCAGGGTCTGTTTGTTTTGGAGTTCACATATGACACAGCCAGGGAAACCATGTCATCCCATAGATGCCATGTTTTTAGGTTTGGATAGAGCTGTTTAACCATTGTATATGTGATTTCTGGGTTTTCACAATCTCCAGGTATGGTAATGGGCCCTTTTGTCAGTGAGAGGGGGGTAAATATGTATGAATCTGTCTGACAAGATGTTAGCAATGTCAGTCATGTACATGTATTCATTTACACTTTCCATTGACTCAGAACATATATGTGTTTACATTGATATTTATGACATAGTGAAAGAAAGCTTCATGGTTCTCTATAGACTCTTTGGCAATATTTTTGCCAGAACATGGCTTGGATAATGTTAGGAGTGCTCATTGTTTCTTGATGATACTGATCGGAGATTTATTGATCTTCTTTGGATTTTCACTTTCTTTGAACAGCTTAAGTACTTGTAGTACATAGTTTGATTATGTCAGGGGTCCAATATATTATATGGGTCTGTTTTCATATCACTGTGTGTGCAAGGCAGGATTGGTGAATAGTGACAAGTGTCTGGAGTAAGAACTACAACTGCCAGATATGTGTAGCCCACTGCTGTACTCAGACATGGCCTAAGTGTGTGAGCATGCCCAGTATGACCTTTCAGTATGTTGCTGACTGAAATTTGCTAAATTTGTTTGTGTGTGTGAGCATGCCCACTATGGGCATATATACTATATGTGTGTGAAAAATCAAGTTGTTTTTTACTTCAGGGCTCACCTTTGTGTTGTACATCGACAGGAAGCACACTGTGCCTGCAGGGCTTCCATGAGTCAATTTGCATAGACTTATCAACATTTCTACGTACGGGGGGGGGCAGCTATTATTTGTACATTTCTACCTGGGGGGGCACACCTAATTGTTACTGTGGGTGTACATAGGATGAGGGGTACACCTGACATTTATACACATTTGCTAGGCCTGCACTGCTATGTCAGGTACTCCATTTCAGTCTGTATTGTTGCCTATCGTACTGGCTTGAGGCATACCACTGTACTACAGACCTTAGCTTCCAATTACATGCATATTAGTTTGTGACTTCATAGCCTACCCAACCCACATCACACTGCCTGGCCTGCTATCTGTCTGCATAGGCCTGGGGGGTGGTTACTCATATGCCTCTTCAGAGGGAATGATACAGCATTTGTTTGTGTTTGCATTTGTCTACAATTGTCCTGCTGGCTGTGACTGTTAGGTATGTGACCCCCCCAACTGGTATGTGTGAGTGACTTAAGTTGTGTCTGTGCCAGTGAAATGCTGTCATGGCTTAGTGGTTCAGTACTGTGACTATAGTGCACAGTATCCTGAGTTTGAGCCCTGTCACTGCTTTTTGTTTTCCTGCTGGGCAGATCTGACTGGTTAAGGAACAGTAAAGCAGGTGTGAGCATGTTTACCCGACTTTGCTCGACTTTGCCCAACGTTGCCCGACGTTGCGCTGGTTAGCACGGTGCACAGCTACGCGCAATTGTATTTAAATATGCTCAATACTGGTAAAATGTGCTTAGCAGTGCTTTATATTGCTTAGAATAGGGCACTCATGCCTCAGGTGGTGCTGCAGGGCTGCCTATGTCGGACGCACATAGTACACTCCCTATACCTGTATGAAAACAGGTAGTGTCAAGTTAGGCATCCCTTTTACTGGATGTGCGAGTCAGAGAGAGGTGTCATTTCCAGTGTTCCTACTGAGTCAGTGTATGTGCTATGCGTTGCCTCTTTGCCAAGGCCAGGGCATACTGGGCATGCCTCCTTCTGCCTACTGGGGAAGGCAAAAGGTTGTTCCTCCTCCGAGTCATGCTGTGCCTGTGCAGGCCTTGGCAATGGTGGGGGGCTGTTTTGCCCTGCCCCATGCTGTTCCTGCTGCAGCTGTTTCCACAGGATCATATTGTGTAGCATGGCACATACCATAACAATTTGGGTACATGTAGTTGGTGAGTACTGCAAGGCTCCACCAGATGTGTCCAGGCACCGGAACCGTGACTTGAGCATCCCAAACACATGCTCAATTATGTTTCTTGTTTGTGCGTGTGCCTCATTATGGAGTTCTTGTTCAGGTGTGTGTGCATTTCTGATGGGTTTCATCAGCCACGGCTCCAGTGCGCATCCAGCATCCCCCACTAGGTGACCATCAGGGATGTCCCCATTGGCAAATCTCTGGTACAGCTGTGTCAGATGCCAGATGTGGGAATTGTGATTGCTTCCAGGGAAGCCAGCACACATTCATTATTATGCCCTGTGCATCGCACACAATATGGCAGTTGATGGAGAGGAAGCTCTTGCGGTTGATGTAGTCCCTACCCCTCTCACCGGGTGGTGCTTTGATGCATATGTGCATGCAGTCTTTTGCACCCACTACCTCAGGGTATTCTGCTATTTGGTGGAAAAGATGCATATTGCTGGCCAATGCCTCATGGGAATTGGGGAAATATACGTGGTCACCGACATGTGCTGACATGGCATCCAGGAACTGATGGAGTACCCTGGATGCTGATGCCTGTGAAATCCCCATCATATCACCAGTTGGTCTCTGGAAGGTACCTATAGCTAGTATTCTTATGCCAATGCATACCTTGGTATCCACTGGGATGGGTTCCCCTCTGTTGGTTCTGTGTGTGAGGCGTGGCTGGCACAGCTCAACAATTTGCTGCAGGAGGTCTCTGTCCACCCTATAGCGCTCCACTATCTCCAGCTCATGTAGCCTCTGGTAGGTTACCCTGGGTCTGTACACTCTTCTCTGTCTCCTCACTGTGGGTTGCTCAGCAGCATTCACAACATCACCACCCTCAGCACCTTGCACATGTTGGTTTATGATAGCAAGAGCAGCCCCTAACATTTTGTCTGACTTAAGCTTTTTAAGCTTTCTCTCTTTGTATACTGCAGTGTTGCAGAGTTCTTGGGAAAAATGCTGTTTCCAATGTTTAAAGTGCTGGGCTGGGATAGTCTGCTGCCTGTGTAATTGGCTGATTCTGATATATTTCACCTGGCAGCTCTGCTAGTTCTCCTTGGTTAACTTCCTACTACTTCTTTTCCTTCCTTTTCCCTTTCTGTTTCCGCCCGGGGCAGTGCCGCGCAAACACTCGCACACACGCTCACACGAGTGCACACTCTGTGTGCATGTTTGCAAGAAATTTCCGAACTTTTAACAGTGTGCACCTTTGGTTTCAGGTTTTCAAATAGGACAACTGTAGACATGCCTCTTGCAATCCTGAGCAACTCAGGGCAAACACAAGCCACTGTGCTCCAATTAGCTTACAGCCTTTCTGACATACCCCCTCATGATGTCACCTATATTCTTCTCTGCTAATCACCTACTCCTACACTTACACTCTTGGGACATGGCTCACATGATGGGGAAAATTGGGATTCACTATCCTTATCCTCATTTGCATAGGATTACCTCCTAATGCATGGTTACATCTCTCATACTGAGCTTCCCCCCCTTAGCAACCACTACTCACTGGCCATGTTGTCTTCAGCCTGCCATTCACCTGCATGGCAGGATAAGCTTTTTAGTGAAAATGCCTATTTTTGGCTATTTTTAAATTATTTTCTTGTTTTCTAAAGCGCCGCACATTTGCGCTGTGCTGCGCTATGCTTAAACATTGAAGATCGGGGAAAAAAAGTTAGATTTTAATAATTTTAAACATTTCTAAATGCCAATGGCCTTATATTTGGCCATTGGCATGCTTCCTCAACTGTATACATCCTTTATTTGGAGCTGTCATAGCTCCGTTTAGCTATTTGCAGAACGGTACTCCGTTACCGTACATTTCTGCAGATAACACTAATCTTCCACGGACAGGTTAATGTTTCCTGGAATGCAAATTTACCTCATTTGCATAGCTTTCAGCAGCAAATGAGGTAATTTGCATACCATGACGCTGTCCGTACAGGAGTAGCTTTAGCAGCTCTCGTGCACGCCCCTGTCGGCTGTACCTAGATCGCACGGCAGACATATTGCCACCATGAGCTCCTACACTCTTCTTGCACTCCGTGCAAGCTTTCGTAAATCCGGCCCTTTATCTTCTCAATTTCCAAAGGCTATTCTCATCTTAATTTCGTACTAATTTCAGCTGGCAGTATGTCTCTACAGTGTCAACATCCATCCATTCATCCATAACCCCTTTTTCCTATTAATGCACATGGGGTCAGGTTGTCACTTTGTCAGTGGCAATTATCTCAAGCCAATGTTCATACCCTGCCTTGATTAGTCTTCCAACACACACACACACACACACACACACACACACACACACACACACACACACACACACACACACACACACACACACACACACACACACACACACACACACACACACACACACACACACACACACACACACACACACACACACACACACACACACACACACACACACACACACACACACACACACACACACACACACACACACAATATACAGTGTCTAGTTCACTTACTGCATGTCTTTGGAATGTGGGAGGAAAATGGAGCACCCAGAGAAAACCCATGCAAACAGAGGGAGGACGTGCAGACTCCACACTGGTGGCACCTCAACCATAAGCACATTCTTATGAAACTTTTCCTCAAGAACCCTACATAATCGAATTTCTATATTGTTTTGCAAAGCCTAATGACTTTTTGGGAATGCATACAATTGGACCTCATTATATACATGACTTTTTAAACAAATAAAATATATGCATTTGCAATAGGTTCATAGGTAAGTACTAGACAATTGTTCTGCAGACAATTTCAAGCCCAGCCAAAAACAGACTTTGAAAATTTCTCTCTGTCTTCATGAAGGACAAGTCAAGATAGACACAGAGAGAATTTGAGGCTGGCCATCCAATTATACAGGTGCACCTTGAAAGTGACAAGAGTGTTAATTGATATGTATTGTAAGTTTTTTTCTAGAGGTGAAGGATACTTTGGGATAAGTATATATCACGCTAATTTGTCTTATGTATCTGCTGCTCAAGGTTTAGTTACTTTGAGTATTTGATGTACCATTAGTTCTGTGATAGAATAAGAGATCAAATAGAGTTGGATCTTTCATGGAATGAAACAGATCTCTATTAAGTAGTCTGTTAGAGACCAAGTATAAAGAAAGGGCTGCCAGTTTCTCCTGATAATTAAGATTTTTGAGGCCACTGATTTTTTCAGTTATGAAACCCTGAAGTTTCACAAGTTGTGCTGTATGTTTAGATAAATATATGTCAAAAGGTGCATTTTATTCAATAATGGGTCTGATAAAATATGAGTAAAGGGGAATTAAGACTTCTTTGGATCTAGTGGAGATGCCTTTGAAAATTAGATGGACCAGATATGTTTTTCCAAACTACTATGGAGACATGATGCACAAATGATGAGGAATTATCAAGAGTATGCTGATCCCTTACAATAGTGTTAGATTGGAGGGGTGCATCTCCAATATAGTAAGTGAAACTGTTTTGTTTACCAAAATTAACTAAGCTACATTTTTTACATTTAATTTGAGACCATTGTCCTTGCACCAATCTTTATCATGGTCTAAGCCATGTTGGAACAATTGTGAGTTAGTTGAAGATTGCGTAAAGACACCCAGTTTACAGTCCTCTGCTAACTTAGTTAACCATAGGAAGGAAATGCTGTCCCAAAGGTCTAAGAAATATATGCCAAATAGGAGAATTTCAAAACTGAGCCCTGTGGTACACCACTGATAACTCTCTTACTTTTAGAAGTGGCACCTGCTACTCTACATGGATTCTCTCAGATAACCAGTTAGATAGCCATCACACAAGATAAGGATTTGTATTCAAATTTACAACTCTGTTAATAAATGCTTGCATGGGGAATAGTGTCAAAAGCTGGCAAGGTGTAGATATGCTGTATGCACTGCATAACCACTAATAACTGCTTTAGTTACTTTTTCAAAGAAATTAATGAGGTTAAAGAGGCAGAACCTTCCTCTGATAAAGCCAAATTGATGAGGATTCATTAGATTTTCAATGTCTAGATTGATGAAGTCTGTTTTATTGCACTCCATGGCTTTACATATGAGGCTAGTGAGACTAACAAATCTATAGTTACCAGGGTCTGTGGTTGGACCACTCTTGTGTAATGACATTACATTAGCTGTTTTCTAGACTTCAGGGATGTAACCAGTGGAGAGACTTAAATTAAAGAATTTAAGTAGGGGTTCAAAAAGACCATATTTGGTACTGATATTCAGACAACCTGGTATGTTGTCAGAGCATTTGGATGAAGTATTCTTAGTTTTTGAAAGTGCTGAAATAACTTGTTCCATATTAATTAAAGGGGGGTGGTGGTTGGGGTCTATATCAAAATTGTGAAGAGGTGTTTAATCAAATGCCTCTTCATCGACACATAAAGAGCGAACACACTAAAGTACGAACGCTCAAAACAGCGATTTCTTTCCCAGGGAAAAAAATCGCTTGGCCTTCCCCATGTGTTTGCCCCTTTCCCCACTGTAGTGCGATCTCAGAGTTGGTATATTTAGTTAGGGAGGTGTGGGGGGTACAGCCCCCAACATTGTAATGTTTGAAAGTGTGTGTGTTTATCTTTTAGCGGTACCGATTTCTTTCCCAGGGAAAGAAATTGGTGTTTTGAGCGTTCTGTTTGTGTCGGCAAGGAGGTGTTTGATTAAACGCCTTTTTGCTATTCTGATATAGACCCAGGTGGCTGGAATTTTGGAACCTGTGGGATAGATATAACTGTGGTTGGAGTAAAATTTACAATAAATTTGTTAGCTAGGATATTAGCTATTTTGTTTGGGTCAAAGAGTGGAGTATTATTGTGGGTAACCTTTTGAAATGTTGGAACCAGCTAGAACAAGTCTCAAAATGTGGATGCAGAATGGCTGAAAGATTGGACTTTCATATACCAAATTCAGAAAGCCATTTCTCAGAAAATTTTCTTTTCATCAGGGTATGGTGATCTCAGAGTTGGACAGGTGTGTTTATATCTGCCATGGCTTATTGGTAAATCACTTTGTGTATGGTGTGCAGGGTCCTGGGTTCAAGACTTGCTGAGGCTGTTTATTTACTGCTGTGATGCCTTACTGGTTAACTACTGTTACTATAGTGTACAGGGTCCTGGGTTCAAGACCTGCAAGGGATGTTTATTTTTGTGGGAGGCTGGCATAATGGTTAAGGTGTTTACCTTACAGACACAAGGTGCAGGGTTTGATTCTCACATGGGGTAATTGGCTAGGCTTAAAATGGCCCACAAGGGCACTTAGCCTAGTAAAATCTATGAACTATGAACTATGAATATGTTTGGGGTAGCGGTTGTGAGGCTTGCCCACCACAAAAAGAAGCCAAGCAATTTTTTTTGAGATTCAATTTGCTCTTCTCTGGGTTTTCATTTTTTTTAATCCCCCCACCCCCCACATTTAGGCACATGGCATTTCAAGTGCTGACATTTCAATAGGGAGCCATTACTGTGGACTAGCTCTGAACACTGCTAGGTGTTAGTTCTTAACTACCTAACATAGTTAAAGAATGGTTTGTAGTTATTTTTAGATTTAGTGGCTATTTTAAGTTCATACTCATCACTTATCTTACTAATGGTCCCCATAAGCTCTTTGTTTGCTCAAGTGTGATCTTAAGGCAGGTAGAATGAAACCTCTTATAATTAGAGCTGCAACAAGAATGCACAAGGAACTGGAAAGAACAAACTAGTAACCACAACAAAGTTCTTGTTGACAGATGGGAAGCCACTTTAATAAAAATAACCAATACAGAAAATGCACAGTGGTTTAGCGCTTTTGTCCCACAGAATGCAGGGACTTCATCAGCACCTTTAAGTTAACCCATCCCTTAAATTCCATGTGTTTATGATGTCATCAAATTGTTTAAAATATTCTTAAAGCAAAAGTACATATACATAACATCGAACTAAGTTCAATATTGCACAAACAGACACTAAAAGAAGTAAAAAAATAAATAGTTATATACCAATTTAAAAATATGTTATACTTTTAACTGTTTCACTTTTAAATAATTCTCAGTACTTAAACATAAATTTACACCTAGAAACTTATCGGCTGACATACGCAATTGCCAATTCAGCTCTAATGCCTCTAAACTAAGTTTCCAGGGTCCCCTTCTGATGTCAACAAACATAGCATCTAGGATCCAAAATTGGAATTAATTAATTACATTGTTTTGATGAATTCTCTGCTTTCTATGTGACAAAAGTGCTAAACCAGTGTGCATTTTATTTATTTATTTTATTAACAGGAACATTGTTGTGGTTACTAGTTTGTTGTTTCCATTTCCTTTTGCATTCTTGTTTTGCATGAATGCATTCCATAGACTTTAATCACCGTGTCATTTCACTTTTTTAATTTCTCCAAATCTTTTGGGTTTTTAATACCATGATGGGAATGGAGCCCATTCCTAAGTCAAAGTATGATTAAAGTTCATGAAGTTAGTATTGTTTCAATCTTTGATGTCAGCCAGGAGTGCTCTTCACAGCACCAGCAATGTGCCCAGTATGATTCCTTCTGCATTGGTAACAAAGTATGATTATAGGTTATTTTTTTATAAGACCCATTGCTCCTACTACTATTGGGACTGTCTGGATATCTTTCTTCCACAGTGTTCTCGTTTATGCCTGCAAATCCTGACATGTTTTCACTTTGTATCTCTCTGTATGCAAGACACTGTAGTTACTAGGTGTGGCAATTTCAATGATCAATGCTACTTTTGTCTTCTTTTCATAGACCACTATATCTGGTTTTCTAGCATCTGTCTTTTGAACTACTGGTAATGGATGATCCCATGCAATGTAAACTTCATCATTTTCTGTGATGATTTGTGGCTCATATGTATAGTATTTTTCAGCCACTTCAGTACCATGATGTTTGCACAATCCCCAGTGCAACAGTCTTGCCACATAATACCTTTCAGTATACAGTCCTTCTGCCATTAGTATGCCACAATTAGCAGCAAGGTATGTGACTGTTTCCAATTCGGTGTTATAAAACCTACATTTGTCTGATGTTCTTCGTGTTTCACTGTTGCAGTCATCACATTTGGGTTATCTGCTTGCAGTAGCCCTCAGTTGGCCTGATTAACAAAGTCTTGGGTCCTGCGTCGGTTGATGTCTCTTCTTCTGTGACGTCAGGTAGTCAGGGGTATAAAACATGCAGCCGACACTATTACATCTGTCTTTCTTACCGTGCGGTGCCTGAAGCAGAAACAGTTCGCAAGTGCTGGTTGGCCGACTCCTGAAATTTTCGTTTTCGAGTTTCAGAACAGAAGTCTTCAACTTAAAGCTAAGTACCCCATTGGGGAAACTTTTTCTTGCTCTAAACCGATGTCAGTAAAAGTAAATAATTGCATTTCTTATGGAAAGCAAATACCTCATAAAGATTTTCATTCGTACTGTATTCCTTACCTAGGCCATGACCACAATGTACCTTGCTCGTCGGTTTTGTGCCTTATTTAAACAACGAACTATCTGTCGTCGGTATATTTTCACTTCTAAATATTTTGATGCTCGGTTCAATTATCCAGATATGTCTTCAGTAAGCCATCTGACTACCGATATTCTGAAAAAATGCAAAGATAAAGACAGAGACAGGCCACCTAGGTCCAAAGCTGCCGACGACCCTTCTCTTAAGCCAGTTGCCAGTTCACCAGTACTCAATGAGGCACTTTCGCAGCCCCTGATACCCACTACTTCAGATTTGCAGGCCTCTACTGAGACCCATTCGGAGTACGGTATGCCTCGAGATGCTTCAACTGTGGAACCTGCGGATGTCTCTACCTTGGATGGGTCCGGAGGTGCTCTGCAGGCATCAGCTTCTGAGGGTGTATTCAGGCCTTCTGACTTGCATATTAAACTGACGCCATCTTCTCCTTCAAGGCCTAAAACTCGAACCATGCCTAGAAAACCGACGCCCAGACTGCATGGTCAGGCCTCTATGCCTAAAAAACAAATGATAAGAATGGCTGAAGACCTTATTACTTTAATCAGGGGAAGCCAACCTAGGGCCTAGGACTGAGTTTGCTTATGATACTTCTGAACAGGATTCTGAAATTTCTGTTTCCTCTGATGACCAGGATTTACCCTTATCTACCTATGAAGATTCTGATGCTGAGGACTATATTCCCTCTGCTTCCCCCCAGAGGATTTCTCTTTTGGTGAAACCTTGCATACTCTTAGGGAGCTTTTTCATTGGGAAAGTCAGGATTTTTCTGATTCTAAAAAGAGGCTTAGGGATTTCTTACTCCTGCCCCAGCACAGGCCTTTAGCTATCCCTCCTGTACTAGACATTGTTGATGATGCCGTTTCTGAATTTAGCTTGGCCCCTGAAACTTTACCTCCTGCTCCCAAGAAAACCTGATAGATATTACAGGGTTCCTGACTCTCACAAGTTCCTTTTCAAAAATCCTACTGCGGATCCTGAGACCATTTCACCAGGACCCAAGGGCATTAAAGTTACTACTGCCAAAAATCCTACCCCCTCTGATAGAGACTCCAGGGCGCTGGATAGATGGGGTAAGAAGGTATACACTTCCGCAACCTTGGCAATTAGGGCCTTAAACTGCCAGTTTCATATGTTAAAGTATCAGCAGCATATTATTGGATTGTTTAAACAGAAAATTATGATGATTCCTGATTGTGCTGAAAATAAGGATTTACAGGATTTAATGCATTCTGCTGAACAGGTTGGAAAACATACTTTGCAATGCGGTTTTGATTCACTAGAGGCATCTTGCAGGGCTGCTGTCACTGGGTCTGTGCTTAGAAGGCATGCTTGGCTTAAGGAGCAATCCATGCCAGATCATGTTAAAGCTAAATTACTGGATGCTCCTTTAAATCAGGACTGGCTTTTTGGCAACAAGGCAGAAGTTGTTCTTGAAAAGATGGAGGAAAAAGCGAAATCTATGCAAACTGTTAAAGATTTCTTACAAGTACAACCTCCAAGATTTAGTAGGCATTGGCCCTCTAAGCATTGGTCCTTTCCTGCCTCTTCCAAGCCTTCTCAGTCCAAACCTAGATCCAGCAGAGCACCCAGGCTTCAGTCCCATGGTACACACAGGACTAAGCAGCAGGGGGCCCCCACTTCCAAATCTGGGAGTAGTAAAACTCCCCACTATGGTAAACTGTCTCAATGACTTAACTTTAAAACTTCCAAGCACTTCTCTACTGACTGCTTCTTTAGGGGGAAAGATTGCTTTACATGCAAAAAACTGGGAACTCATTACCCAGGACAAATGGGTTTTAAATATCGTTTCCCAAGGATACAGATTTCACTTCCACATGTTACCAACCCCAAATGGTTGGCCAGATCTACCCCCAAATCAGTGGGCAGAGGCTCAAAGGCAAGTACTCTCTCTCTTAAGCATAAAGGCTATTCAAACTGTACCAGAAGAGGAAAAGGGACAAGGTTTCTACTCAAGACTTTTCCTGGTACCCAGAAAAGACAATTCATGGCGTTCTATCCTGGACCTGTCTACTTTAAACACCTTTTTGGTGATCCTAAAATTCAAGATGCTAACTCTTCACCAGTTGCTTCCTATGCTAGGCAAAGATGCCTGGTTGGCAACAATCTATTTAAAGGAACCATACCTACACATCCCAATCAGGGAATCTTGCAGAAAATACCTACGCTTCAAAGCAGTCTACATGCACTATCAGTTCTCTGCACTGCCCTTTGGTTTATCTGCTGCACCCAGGGTATTCACAAAGTGCCTAGCTCCAGTCATTGCATTTTGCAGGCAAAAAAATATTCAAATATACCCATACCTGGATGATTGTCTAATTCAGACAGAAAGCCAGGACATGCTTTTGAATCATCTGGCTTTTTTACAAAGGTTGCTAACTTGTCTGGGGTACACCATAAATGAAAATAAATCTCACCTGGTACCCTGTCAACAAATTATATTCCTGGGAGCAAGCTTGAATACAACTTCCCAGATGGCTTTCCTCATGCCAGAGAAACAAATTCATTTGACAACCTACTTCAAACTAGTGCCCACAAATCCCTGCTATTTGCAAGGCAAATACTGCAAGCCTTGGGGTTCATGGCCTCCTGCATTCTTCTAATTCCATATGCAAGACTGCATATGAGGAAACTACAATGGTATCTAAAAAGCCTATGTTGTCAGCATTCTCAGGATCTAGAAGCATTGATTCATATCATACCTTGCCTATGGTTAGAGTTCCTTTGGTGGGCAGAGGCTTGCCACCAAAACAAGGGACTACCATTCAGTCTACCCCCTGCCGCCCAAACCCTAACAACAGATGCATCAGACTATGCATGGGGGGCTCACCTGGCAGGGAAGTGCATTCAGGGCAAATGGAACTCAAGTCAAATGCACCTGCATATCAATCAAAAAGAAATGTTAGCTGTACAGAATGCTCTGACAGCCTTCAAGGACCACATTCTTCCAAGACAATTAATGGTAAAGATGGACAACACCACTGTTATGTGGTACATAAACAAGCAGGGGGGTACCCATTCTTACCCCCTCTGCAGACTAGCCATGGCACTGTGGAACACAGCATTGAGCTACCAAGTTCATCTACAAGCTCAATTCCTGCCAGGAAAACTAAATACACTGGCAGACGGACTAAGCAGAAACCTCATGGACCTACACGAGTAGAAACTGGAGCCAAAGATTTTCAATATGTTCCACAACATCAAAAGCAGCTAAGGAAAACTAGTAAACATAAATCAAACAGGCTCCACAACAGTCACAAGCTTTAATTGACAAGCAATTGAACAGAAACCTAGCAAGTATAAATTTAAACAAATGAAATAGACTTAGTGCTTTCACCCATCCGTCAACATGGGCATCCTCAGAGTAAAGAGTAAGAAGCCAGTTCAAGTTCTTATAAAGTACAATTCATATACACACCCCCTTACAAAAACCAATCGGAAATGCTAAACAATTAAGTATTTAAAAGGTCAAGCTTGACAGCCTAAAATAAAAAATGTTTTAGAAAACAACACTGCTCCCAATAGAAGACAGTATTCATCAATCCAGTGCTGTTTCATATTGTACAATAAAATATAATGGAATACTATACTAAACATTGCCCCCTAATCTAATAGAAAACAAAAATAAAAATATAAATACTAAAACTGAAACAGGTTGTAAATTGCACATTTATATACATTTTTAAAACTTTATAGTATATAGTACACTTAAAGTGATGTAAATTCATACTCAACTGTATAATCAATAATTCTAAATACACAATTGTTTTGTTTTAAACACAATAAGACCTATATTTTAAAATACTAGAAAGTGAGATGTGTTCATTAATACCTGGTGAACTGGATGGGTCTAGTCTGAGCTGCCACAAACACTCCTTGACCTCCAGTAAGGTCTTAACATCCCCACCTTTTTCATTATGTGGAATCCTGTCTACAACAAAAAATAGGAACTTTTTAAAATTAGTGCAACTCTGACTATGCACAAAAAGAGCATTAGTAGTTTTTTTGTTCCTTATGTCTCTTGTGTGCTCTAAAATCCTAAGTCTTAGTTTTCTAATGGTTTTCCCTACGTAAAACGTAGGACAGCTTAGACATGTGGCAATATATACCACCATTTTAGTATTACAATTACAAAAGCCTGGACATCTAATAGTTCTACTAAAATTGTGCACTACTACATAAGGTCCATTGTTAATGTACTTACAAGTACTACAAGAACCACATTTGCTCATTCTAGAGTTCATATATAAATCCGGATTACCATCCATCTCCATTAACTCCTTCAAATTTTTACCTCTACTGTAGGTAAAAACAGGTGTAACACCTACGATGGTTGTAATGTCATTAGTAAGAATGCTTTGCCATGTATCGTAAATGATATTCTTAATCCTGCCGGCAACATCATTATAAGGCAGTAACATTGCCCACCTCATTTTACTTCCCTCTAAGCCTTCTGCAGTTTTGTTCATGTTGTTGATACTGTTGGATGTGTCCTTCCCTAAGGCGCCTTTCAATATTGGTTTAAAAACCGTATGTCTTTTCTCTGTCACTTCTAACCTAATTTTTGACATTAAATCATGGGTGTAACCTCTCTCAGTCAACATACCCAACAAATTAGTCACTTCAATCTCATACTGGTTGTCCTCGCTAATAAGCCTTGATAACCTTACCATTTGTCCTTTCATAATGTTCTTTTTCTGAAAAAATGGATGGCAACTTTGAAAGTGTAAAAATGAGTTTGAAAAAGTCTTTTTACGATATATGTTAGACTTTAGACTACCATTTTCCTTATCCTTGTATATTATTGTATAATAATATATCCAAAAAATCACATATTTCATCATGTATCTTGTGTGTAAATTTCAAAAAGGATGCTGTTCTACCTAAGTAGTTAATAAAATCCCGAATCTCTTCCACAGTTCACCTCCAAAAAATCAATATATCGTCCAAGTAACGCAGATATAATATGACTTTCTGCATGTATTCAGAGGTGAATACCCACTGTGTCTCCCAGTCCACTAACACTAAATTGGCATACACAGGTGCACATCTGGCCCCCATAGCTACGCCAGTGATCTGCTTAAAGTGCTCAGCATCAAACATAATAAAATTGTTTGTTAATACCATTTCGGTCAAGTCAACAATTAAACTGCGTTTAACGGTATGAAGACCACTGTGTCACTGTGTGAGCTAACGCATGCGCACTGGCAGTTAGCTTGTGGGAGCGGCGCGCAAACGGTGTGCGCTGGGATAAACCTTAATTGGCTGGTGACACACATGTTAAGCTGAGCACAGCTAGTTGCACACAGTTTGAGCCTGTTAAACCAGTGCTTAGCTACGGGCAAGCAATTTGCAGCTTTTGGAACACTACTCAGCTACAAGCACTCTGTCTCACTGCAGCTTAGCTATCAGTACATTTCTAAATATCTTTATTATTGTGTTGCTTCAAAATATAAGCTCCATTTCATTCCATTTTACAAAAGGGTATACTTTTACATTTGTACAATACTGTCAGAGGCCTTTTTAGTGCTTATTTACAAAAAAAAAGGTTGCTGTGTGGGCTCGAACCCTGCTTGCCTACTCTTAAGCTGGCAACTCTACCGCTAAGCTATTTCTTTTTGGCTTACTTTGCATATTTAGTTCTCATATCCTTCTCCACTGCCTGCTAACTGCAATTGCGCTAGTAGCACACCCGCGCACACGAGCGCACACAATAGCACACATTTACGGGTTTTAAAAAAATAAAACAGTTTTTATTTTCATTTTATAGCCTCTGTTCACTTTGTACACTGATGGTCTGTGGGGGAATGTGTTGTGTAGTGTGTTTATTTACATTTCCATGGCCTCTCTCGTGGCTGTTTACTTTCAGCCATTCTACACTTCCGGGGGCGTGTCCGCATGCAGGGCTTAGCCTACGGACATGCCCCCTACTCTCTTACACGGACCGTGTAAGAGTTACAGTGTGATTCAGCATGCCTCATGCACCTCATGCATATGCATGACATGCTGACATCACACAGTTTAACTGCAGCCTCCGTGTAAGAGTTATAACTCTTACACAGAGGCTTCCTGAATCTGGCCCTAAGTTTATTTATGTTATCTATTATTCATGTATATATATATATATATATATATATATATATATATATATATATATATATATATATATATATATATACATACATATTTACAAATTTAATATGCTATTTATATTCTCATACTTTAATATACACATTTATATGTCTTCTCTCTCTCTCTCTCTCTCTCTCTCTCTCTATATATATATATATATATATATATATTATAAATTACATGTTATTAATGCATTATTACTATTGCTTTGTATTAGATTAAACATATGTTTTTAAGTTATAGTTTAAGTTTTAACATTCTTGTATAGTTGAATATGGTTTTAGTAATATCATTATATTATTATGAGGAACCATGATTCATGTATATAACTTGAGTTTTAATGCTCACTGATTGTTGAACAAGGTATATGAATATATTAGATTTCTCATATATTAGAAGGAACTGCTTCCATGTATTTGGAACTTGTTCTTAACATTGCATCTCTAAGACCTAATTGATATCATATGTTCTGCCAATACTATATAAGGAATGAAGTGTTTTTGTAAGTTGTCTGATGAAGGGGTACATCCCTGAAAGCGCTTATCTGTGTTTTTACAATAAAACTTCCTAGCCATGGCACAGTTGGTGTTTGCCCTGTTGCTCTAATTCTATTTATATTTTACACCAGCTGTTTCATTTGTTGGTAGAGGATTTCTGTGTTTTCAAGTTATTAAAGGAGCTACTTACCTTTGAGAAGCAAACATGGGACAAAAAAATATGAAAGTTCAATAGGGATGTAACGGACTACCATAGGGGTAAACCTTTTGAGGTGTCTAAAAACATTAAATTTGTTGAGACCACTAGGCCAGTTGGGGCCAATAGTTGGAAGAGACCTAGGTCCATTCTACGAAAGACAGATACTTATTACAACAGTACCTCAGCTGAGGAGTCCTCAGTCACAGATCCAGCACCAAGGAATCACCCACTCCCAAAAAGTAACGCAATGTGGACCACCCTTTAGACACAACAGGAGGTGGGGTGGGAGGATACACAGAAATAGGAACAGGAATAGTTACAGTGGAGGGACTATTATAGACCCTGATAATGCATTAGATGATAGTAATTGCAATGTTTTGAACATATCCTAGGTAATTTTAACACAGGAACAGAAGCAGCTCCTTAATAAAGGTTTGAATTTTGTGCCCGGCTTTTTTGTGGATGAAACTTGTATGGTATCTGACTTGTATGACTTTTGCCGTAGACTTAATCTTAAATTGTTCTTTCCTGGTGATAATTCTCAAAGGTCTACTGAGTTTAGATTCCTTAAGACCAATTTTCAGCCACCAATGAACAAACATGTGCCCATTTTTTACAGGCTGTGCTTAAGGACATACATTTCAACACTGGGGATTTTCTAGTATTTGATCACAATTTAACTACTGCAGAAAGTAAAGCTTTACCATAGTTAAAAGATAATCGTAAGATTGTCATTGTATCTTTGGACAAGGGAGGGGCAGTAGTCATATTGGACACAGGTTATTATCTTAACGAGGGTAAGGGACAGTTGTCCAACCCACATCACTATATGGCTATGCCTTTAAAGCCTACACCTAACTTTAAGAAAGACATTAACTCATTTTTATGTGAGGCTGTCGATGAGGGCATTATCTCAGGGCCGGTCAAATCTCATCTAACTGTTAGGGATCCCCAGAAGCAGATTATGAGTCTTTTCCCTAAAATTCATAAATCATTGACAAAGCCACCAGGCCGGACCATTGTTTTGGGGATGGGTTCATTGACTGAACCTCTCTCGGCCTTTCTGACTTAATATTTGAAACCGTTGTTGGATCTGATTAGGGCACACATACAGAACACTACACAATTTCTGAAAATATTGTCTGATATACAACTAGAACCTGGGTGGCTTCTTTGTACACTGGATGTCAAGGCTCTGTATACCAACATCCCCCATTGGGCCAGTCTTCAGGCCTTACAATTCTGGCTGGATCGTGCCAACTTATATCCAGCTGGATTTAATACCTTACTTTTATATATGGCCGAGCATGTACTAAATAAAAATGTATTTTATTTTCAGGGGGAATTTATTTGGCAGATTCAGGGCACTGCAATGGGTGCATAATTTGCATCAATCTATGCGGATTTGTTCATAGCCTTTTTGGAAGAGCAACTAATATATGATCCCTCTCACAATATATACATTGACGAAACTGACCTCTGGCGGAGATATCCGAATGATTGTTGGATGGTATGGTGGATGGATATGGGATTTCTTCTTGAGTTTGTCCAATACCTTAATGATAATACGTGGGGTATAGAGTTCACTCATAACTTGGATAGCAACCAAATCAACTTCTTGGATGTTACTATCTGGAGAAATTTGGACAATATTCTTAGTACAAAGGTTTTTCGGAAATACCCACAATATAACAATTTTCTTCATGCTACTAGCTTTCATCCCAGCTATACCATCCGCAACATCCCGCAATCCCAGTTTTTACACATAAAGAGAATTAGCTCTACTCCGGGTGAATATGACTCTTCCCAGCAGGATCTCCGCAACAGATTTCGAACTAGGGGATACAGGGACTTGGACATAATTTTTGCCAGCAATTGGGCCAATACTCAAGACAGGATGTCACTATTAGAATATAAGGCCAAAACTCAGGGGAACACTAGTGATACCATCAGGTTCATAACAACGTTCAGGAGGAACACCAATGTTATTAAGGAAACTATTCACAAACATCGGAACATCCTCATGGGCAATGCCAGTTTAGGACAGGTATTGGGGACGAGGTGTCAATTTTCATTCAGGAAAGGCAAAACTTTGGGCTCTCACTTTTCCCATTTTAAGCATACCAGTATCAACAACTCACTTTGTCGGGGGATACTCTTTTTAGCACTTTCCCTTGTGGACATTGTTCTTCGTGTCGATATGTGAGTAAACTTAAACAATTTTCCAGCAAAAACACCAGTAAAGTGTATGATATCACATTCTTTGGGAATTGTGGAACTGACTGGATTGTCTACTTGGCCACTTGTAAATGTTCAGCCTTTTATGTTGGCCAGACATCTCACCCACTAAGAATACGTACGTCAGAACATCGGAGTGACATACGTAATACACGTGATACTAATGCTCTCTATAGACACTGCATCACATATACCAGTGCAGAGTTTCATTTCTTAATAATTGATAGAATTGCTGGTAATAGAAATAACATGCAGGGATGGCACAGTATTTTAAATAAGAAAGAAACATTTTGGATTATTAAATTGGGGGGACTTTTCCCACCCGGACTAAATGATCATTTAGTGTGGTATATTGTTTCTCTTGTTTGTTATCCTAAAAATCTTTGCCCTATCTGTTTGTTTTTCACTTGATTGAAGGAAGTGATGCTGTTAATTTGTGTGTGGGGGGGAGGGCTGTTTTTTTTTTTTCATTGGTGGATGGATCTATTTATGGAGGGATGACATCTATTGTTTTATGGTATTCCACTGATGAAGACTGTTAAGCCGAAACCAGTATGGAGAATTAAAACTTGATTTGCCTACTTTGGCTTGATTTTGTGTTTTTTTGCCTTTACACCTGAGTACTGGCCATTTGTGTGTGGTTCCTGATTTGGTTTGCTCCTGCATTTGCTGTATGTGCAGAGCTCTTCCACTACTGCATTCTCTCCTTCATCCACCACCCCACAGGCCAGACCCTCATCACCGATGCTTCAAACATTGCTTGAGTTGCCCACCTAGGAAGCAGGTGCAACCAGGGTCTTTGTGATGCCCAACACCTTCCTTTTCACATCAACCAGAAGGAAATGATTGGAGTGCAGAAGGCTCTGACATCCTTCCAGCCCCATCTCATGCCAGGGGTTCTCCTTATCAAAAGAGACAACACCACAGTAATGTGGTACATCAACAAACAGGGAGGGACACAATCTTATCCCCCTGTGCAGGCTAGCCATGAACCTCTAGCTGACTGCCTTCTGCATGGGATTACTCCTTATTCTCCAATACCTCCCAGGAATCAACAACACCCTGGCAGACCACCTAAGCAGACACATTGTGGACCTCCAAGAATGGCAACTCCACAAAAAGATCTTTTGGCAAGTCACTCAAGTGTGGGGAAATCCAGAGGTGGATCTCTTTGCTTTGCACCTCAACCATCAGCTAAAGAAATTTTGCACCAGGGAATATCACCAGCTAGCATGGAAGGTTGATGCCTTAACCTTCCCTTGGAACTCCCTCTTTGTGTACGCTTTCCCCCCTTTGCCTCTTGTTCCCAAGGTACTCATCAAGATCAGGAAGGAGGGGCCCAAGGCCATTCTCATTGCTCCAGATTGACCCAGGCAACATTGGTACCCCTCACTGCGCAGCCTCACATCACATACTCTCTGGCAGCTTCCCCAGATCTCAAACCTCTTGACTCAATGGGGGAGGGATGCTGCACCCATATTTGTCGACTCTCAAGCTATAAGTATGGCTGATACTCCCAAGGTAAGGAAAGAACCCCTGTTAAGCAAGCAGGTCCTGGACATTATCACAGAGGCCAGAAGGCCAAGCACCAGAAGATCTTACGCAGGGAAATGGAAAAGATTCTGCTCCTGGTGCCAGTCCAGGGGGGCCAGTTCCTCCCAACCTTCTGTCCCTCTTATCCTGGACTATCTAGCAGAATTATTTAATAGTGGCCTCTCTTTCTCTTCTGTTAAAATCCATACTTCGGCCATTTCAGCTCAGTTTAACACAGACCAGCCCTTGTTCTCTCACCCTTTGGTTAAGCAATTCCTCAGAGGGGCTTCTAACATCAGACCTCCCAGAAGGCCTCCCACGCCAGCCTGGGATCTTAATTATGTTCTGGAAAAACTGACCTTACCCCCCTTCAAACCTGCTGCTTCAGCAGAGCTGAAATTCCTCTCCTGGAAGTCTGCTTTTTTGCTAGCCAACACATCAGGCAGAAGGGTTTCTGAACTTCAGGCACTGATGGCCATTGGGCCCTTCATCATTGTCCATGCAGACAGGGTGTCCCTTAGGACCAACCCCTCCTTTATGCCCAAGGTGATATCTAATGTGACTCTCAACCACGCCATTCATCTACCTACCTTTTTCCCCAACCCTAAAAACAAGGGGGAAAGAATTGTGCACTCCCTGGACATGCACAAGCAGCTCAGATGCTACCTTGACTGTACTAAACACTTCAGAAAAAGGACCAACTTCTAGTTAGTTTTGCCGTAGGAGGCAGAGGGGAATCCCATTTCCAAGCAGGTTATCTCTAAGTGGATATCACACTGTATCCATTTCTGCTATAGATTTCATGGGAGACCTCCCCCTAAGTCTATTTGTACCCATTCCACTAGAGCAGCCTCCACTTCCACAGCATTCCTCAGAGAAGTCCCCACCAGCGACATCTTGGAAGTTGCCACCTGGACCTCTGTCCCTACCTTTACAAAGCATTACCACCTTCCTCTTTTCTCTAAGGCTAGGGCAGAGTTTGCCTTGACCCTTGCCTAGGTCTTTAGACTATCCTGCCACTCCTCTCTTCAGCTTTGGGAATCCTCCCACAGGTGATGACTGGAACAGTGAAACACAACGAACATAGTACAGTTGTGTACACTTACCATAAATGTAAATGTTCGAGTGTATTCACTGCTGCAGTCATGGTTTTCCTCCCTCCTTCCCCCTTATATCTTCTTTCATTAGGGAGACATAAGTTTCTTGGGGTGGTTGTTAACCACCTAGACCTCTGTGCCTTATCTCCTGGGGTTTCTGATTGGTTAGGGCAAGAAAAACTGATGTAATGGCTTCAGCTGCCTTGCTTTATAGCACTGACGACCTGACGTCAGTCTACAGGCAAGAGCAGGTGATGCAGATAAACAATGACTCTGGTATTCGGGCCGGCTGAGGGCTACCACAGCAGGGATAATCCCACAGGTGATGACTGCAACAGTGAAGACACTCAAACATCTACATTTATTGTAAGTGTACACAATTGTACTTTACTACTGCATTAATAAAGTTAAGGAAATAAAAATTTATATTGTATTAATAATGTTAAGGTAATAAAGTACAACTGCATTCATAATGTTAAGGAAATAAATTCAACTGCATTTATAATTTTAAGGAAATAAAGTTCGACTGTATTCACAATGTTAAGGAAATAAAGTTCAAGTGCATTCAGAATTAAGGAAATAAAGTTACTACTGCATACATTATGGAATAACAGCTGTCTTGCAACACCTGCATTATTTTAAGTGTTCATCAATAAAGACTTTTAGATACATACCAGCCACTGTTTCATGTCACCCCTAATAAAGCTGTGTTGTGCAAAATGTGTATTTTGGGCTGTTGGTCAAGAAATCAAGTATTACAAATGCTGTGAAATAAACACAGGAGTAATACCATGAAGTGACTGAATGTTAGCTGATAAAGAACTGGTTTGATAAAGTGTAGATGTGGAGCTGTACTACAAGATATAATGCATTATATTTATTCTGCACTAAGATCCGTGCCTAGATAGTAATGGCTAAGGTATATTAGAGTGTTTATCTCAGGATTGTCTTGTGTTAACCATTGCATTTCAGTTGTATGCATTCCTGAACGTAGTTACGCTGCTGCAGGCAAGTATAAAACTTTAATAGCTGTAGACTGCAAATATACTATCTGAAACTGTATATGGGTCAGGTAGGCAGCCCGGCACTCCAATATGGTCTGTACACATCACACATATTCCCATCCACTAGGGGTTAAATGTGTACAACTGCATTCCAAGTATTAATACATAGTTCACCTACTATCTCTGTCATGCATGAATCTCATGCATGTGTGTTGAAGTGTCACTGCAGTCTTGTATGACACTCTACCTCTACTGAAACTCACAATAGTACGAAAAACTCACTGAAAATAGAAATAAAAAAGGTCTACAGTTGTAGAACAAAATACAGTAAAAAATGTCCATGGGGCTTGTGTCACGGAGTTTAATATGCATTGTTCACTGATTTTTTTACCCAAATAGTTAGAGCCAATTGGAGTGTGCTCAAGACTAATAAAGATTTGTATGATGCCGTAGGAACCAAACCCACTTTATTTTTAAGAGAGGAAAAAAAAATTTAAAAGGATGTTTGAAAACGTGGAGAAAAATGCTAAAATTAAAAAGTCAACCAGTTCTTGCGGTAGGTGCAGCCAATGTCCATATATTTATAAGGAGGACAGTATTTATTTGAACAACGGACTTAACAGTGTAGTCAAAGTTTGTAGGGGTAATTGTAACACTAAGATGTTAGTCTGTTTGGCTGTATGTGTGCAGTGCTTAGCATTCTATATAGGGAAAACTGAAAGAGCTTTGAAAGATAGAATGTATGAGCACTTGTATGACATAAGGACTGGGAAAGATACAAGTGCCTTGTTCAAACATTCAGTTTCCTGTCCATCTTTTAGTGGTTTTAAATTCGGCATCATTGATATCGTTAAGTATAACACCAGGGGTGGGTATATGAAAAATGTATTATTGAATATGGAATTGAAATGGCATTTGAGGTTGAAGACTAATATTCCTCCTGGCCTCAATGAATATGTGAGTATCAAACCAGTACTGACAGCTAAAGCAGTCAGAGTTTGATTTACTCACTATACAATTTATTAGATTTTCATTTAAGGTGTATAAACATTCACTACAAATATTTATTATTTGTTTTTTGTGTATTGTTGTATTAGTGTGTTTTTACACATAAATGTATAACTGCATATGAATTTTCATATATTTTAAACTAGTGTTTTTTGAGTGTGGTGCTTTAAATTTTAATTAATAGTAATTATGACCATTATATAAAGCATGTGTAGCACTTGTGCAGTTTTATCTGAAGAAGTCTTGTATAAAGATGAAAGCGCTCATCTGTGGATTTGTATAAAAGTTTATTGCTTCTATTGGTGGCCTGGACCTTTTTTAACTCTACCTCTATTACCAGGTCACAGTTTGTTACCAGGTGAGCTCTAGGCATACATTGGTCAACTAATATTTAGCAGTGGCTCAGTGTGATAAATGCTAGGTATGTTATACATTTTGTCACACACAGACAGGGGTTCAAATCCAGAGACAAGGACTGCTACATATTAATAGAAACTGTTATCTATTGTTAACAGATGTTCTCCCCACAGGAATTACAGATAAATAAATGGCTGTAGTAGCTGTTCAAATGGGTTACTAATCTGTGTGTCCAGATGTTCCAGAGTGTTAACAGCATTTCTCAGCAAGGTGATAAGACTGCAGTAAATAAAAAGTCAACAAGTACAATAGTAATACAAGTTATTAAAATAAATAAAACTTTAATCTTGGTACGGGTGTATGCATGGTGTATCTGTGAATGTCTGCTGATAGTCTAACCCCATGCCTGCCAATGGTGGCATGATAAGCGTAAACTCTCTGTACTGTGCATGATACATGCCTCTCAAGTGTTATGCTGTCACAGACTGTGATCACTGTTGCCAAATCCCTGGGTCACAGATTTAACAGCCACTTGATTTAACTCAATAGCACAGTCACACCACATCAGTCCACAGTATGCCTTGGTAGTCACATATGTTTCCCTGACATGTAATGGTCCCCTGTAGTTGTGTACCTGTAGGTGTTACAGCTTGGCCCATACTGTCCCAGATGGATAGCTTGAGAGGTATGTAGGTGCTACAGAAGCTATAAGGCACTTGTATACATAAATTAAGAGCAGACCTGTAGAGTATATAAGAGTTCTGTTGCAAACAATATAGCTTATACTGGTAGTAATGGCATGTATATCTCTCTCCCCTCACCTCTTATCTGCATCATAATTTATTATTCTTATACACTGGGTATAGTTCACTTTTCACATATGTTGTTCTCAAAACATTATGTTGGGCCTTGTGTTTTATTATTGCTATGTATAACAATGGTTGCTTACTAACATGCCTTGTTGAATTACCTCTGTTGTTGGCCTTATGCTGTAACTGTTATTGGCATGCTGTTACAATACTGACTGTCATCCCAATTATTGTTGTGTTCTCTATGCTATGCAATGTTACATTACTGGGTTATGTGATTTGTTCTGGCATGCTGTTACAACTAACCACATGTTCTCTTCATTACTAACCTCTACACTTTGAAAAACCTCAACACCATAACTCGACTGGGTAGGCCACTTCCTGCGGATCCACCTACCCTACCTCATCTGGCCGTGGCACCAGGTCCAAGCACATCTGAGACCCAACCTGGAGCTGCACCCTCTGCCGGTCCTGCACTATTTATGGGTAGAATCACCTCAGAGGAAGGGGCCTGTTCCCTCCTATACAGGATTGTGAAGCAAGGGTTTGACAATTGACTGTGTTGGATTGAGGGCAGGCTGGCCCTGCTACCCTGCTCCCAGCACAGCCACCTTCAGGGCTGTGAAGGAGCAGTGGTGGCTGCCCATGGGTGGGTTGCTCAGTCCCACTGGTGACATCTGGGGGCACATCATTCTCAGATTCCACAACACCCTCCCTGTCCAAGGTGTTTACCCCCCTCATGTGTCATACAATGCCCCTGTCTACTGTCTTGTCTGTCTTGTCTATTTGCAAATGCTACCTCTCCTACCCAACTTAAAAAAAAGGGCATCTATCTCACACAAAAATAATATCGCCCCATACATAGCTCTCCATTTCACCCCCACGTACACTGCCCACATTCAATCATTACAGTAATTAATCAACACAGTTATGTCACCCACACCCCTCTCTCTGGGATGTGAGTCTCCAAATTCCAAATTGCCCCCATTTCACCACTTTCCTATTACCCCTTTTTTCTTTTCTTTTTTTGGAAATAGTGTGGGTTTAAGTGGAGCCTTGTGCAAACCCGCTTAAAACTGCTTTAATCACCTTCTGTATTTCTGACATTTTTATATACATCAGCAAAATGATTACCCCTACCAAGTCTTGAACCCAGGACCCTGCCAACTAGGACATAGTGCATAAGCCCTCTAGGCCACTCAACTCTGAAGAGTAGCTGGTGTTTCCATAAACATATCCTGAGTATCAGTGATGTACAGCAACAAAAAAGTCACCCCTGCCAAGTCTTGAACCCAGGAACCTGTCAACTACAATATAGTGCATTAGCCCACTAGACCACTCAGCTTTGAAGAACAAGAGGTGTTTTCATACATATATCCTGAATATCAGTGATGCACATCAGCAAAAAATATGCCTCAGCCAAGACCCTATCAACTACAATATAGTATATTAGCCCACTAGGCCACAAAGCTCTGAAGAATAACAGCTGTTTCCATACACATATCCTCAGTGCCACTGACACACTGTACATATAATGTGGAATATGACAGCATACTTGTGACTATGATGCAGACACCAAACCAGTACACACCAAATAAATGCTGACGGATGTACGTGAGGCCTAGGATATCAGTTACAGCTAACTGCACAGACTGTTGCAGAATGTCTACAGTTATGCCACTGACTTTTTGCATGGTTGTCACAAAACGTATTCTGTGTGCTGAAGTACTGGCAAGTCAGTACAGATTGACATTAGAAAATCATGACAGACAGTTCAGTGTCACATGTCATACCCATCCAAACACACACGTTCATGCCAATCCTGTGTAACAGACTGTACGCATGCAGATATGTCTTGCAAATGCATCTGCTGGAGTATTGACTCAGTAGCTCAATCTGTTACATTCCTAGCATGCTTTACATTTTGACACCCACAGTCCTGGCTGCCATTCCAGTCTGTTGCACGTCAAATGCATGCTTGTCAGTACAACAAATAACTGACTGAGATGTGCAATTTTAAGCAGAACCACATGCTGCTACTGCTGCCATTCCTAGCATGCTGTACATTTTGTCTCCCACAGTCCTGGCACCCATTCCACTTTGTTGCATGTTAGGTACGTTTGTCAAAACAACAAATACATGACTGAGCCCTGCAATTTTAAGCAGAACCGGTTGCTGCCACTGCAGTCACTGCCACCCATATTAGCACTGCAAAGGCCTGTAGGTTGGGACACACTTCATTAATATGTATAGGCATCCTAAATGTTGGCTAACACTCTCTGGATGGCACTATTACATAATATGTACCCAAGGCACATGCCTCACCTGGACTGCTATGGGTACCATCACCCTGGCTATGCTGTCACAACAGAGCTGACACTGCTCCCTCACTGACATATATAACTTGCTGTCCCACAATGCTTTCATAATCCCCAGTATGACTCCTGGTCAGAATGCATCTGCAGCCTGCCACATATGCGGCAGTATGTTCAGCTACCTGCTACAGACCTACCATATCTCCCAAACACTTAGAACAGGGGATCCACACAACATCCATACAGAAAGGGGTAGGGGGATGGTCAAGTGACAGGGACATGTGTAGCAGTCTTCCCTTACAAATATACAGAGCTGATAGACCAGCGGCTATTGCAGCAGCATGCATATTCTGATGCAAATGACATGTGACACTCACATCTGTCTGTCACCTTACTGAACTCAACCCCCATTTTTAAAAAGCAAACTGCCACGTAATCAGAAAGTATGTTCACAATGGCCAGACATAGCTTGCCAAACTGTGGACATACCATATAAATCTGGACAGTGGACAGTATTTTTACCTACCCTCTGTGATGCTGTAGTCCCCACACCTCGATAATATACATCTCACAGGCCAGGAACAGGGCCAAGGCCTACATGAAGGCCTTAAATATAGCACTGTGGTGCCATACCATTAGCTAATGAAAATGCAGCCCAGCCATTCTGGATGCAATTAGCATGTGTAAGCCACAGATTGGTGCACAGGCAATCACCTGTTCATGAGGATTCCCTTCAAAAGGCAAGCTGTTGCATATGGTAAACAGGTCTGTTACTTTCTTTATGAAGACAGACTGTGAGAACATAAGCATTATAATGCAGGATTTCCACACATAAAGAAGAACAGCACTATACCAGGTAGATAATAGAAGCCCCCATGTAATGGGATGCAGATGGGAGGATGCAGTTATGGGAATAGGGATTACAACGGTAGGTATGCAGTACATATCTTGGAATGACATCTTGCTGTTACTCAGCTGTCTGGCACCTACAGGCTTCCCTTTTGGCTCTGTCTGCTGTGGCATAGATCACAGCTCTGGTCCTCTGAGTCCCTCCAACAATGGCCGGCTCATGTACGTATGCTATCGGATAGTGTTTTAGACAATACTGTCAGTAAGTACTGGTAGATACAGCTGGCATATGACATGATGTATTGTCAGTCAGCTCTTCTCAGTCTGTGAATGTCACACAGGCATACTTTAAACATTGTGCAGGTGTCCCTGACTGTTCCTGATGTACACTGGCTAGGACACTGTGTACTCCACACACGTACCCCATCACTTGAGAGCTATGCCTAGCATACCCGTTGACCTCTTACAGTAGGACAGCAGGTTATAGCCATTAGTAGTGTGGGGACACACGCTTGGCCTCAGTGACAGAGTGTACATATTGAGCATGCAACGTAAGGGGATAAATACAGTACCACATATTAATGTATCATAAATGTTTTCTTAGGGGCCTGGCATGTGACAGCCAGATTACCCACAGTTTGGGAACAAACATTATTTATTGTCCAACTGTTTGCCACACATCCACATTTGTCTGGCAGAGGGTTCACATATATCAGGCACATGTACACATTCTGCAAACATTTGTGTACTGTGGATGTCAGACACCTACAGGGAGGATATCCCACAGCACATTTGCAGTGCTGTCTGTCATTGGGTCACACAGATGTTGCTGGACTGTTCCCATACACTTGTGGTAACACTCACCTATTTGTCAGATGGTGGCTGTATGACACGGTACTGGGACGTCGCCCATAGGGGACACACCACAGTAGATGGCAGTGATGGATGTGGTGACATGACAACACAGTCCATCGCAGCACACAGGACCATAACTGGTATACCTAGTATCATAGGAGGTTAGTAGGCTATTGGCCCTGAGGCCCTCATAAGCCTAGCCCAGAGTTTAGGCCATATTTATGCAAGTCGGCACCCGATGCCCCAGTCCAACAGGGATACAGGTGGTATCCCAAGGGTGTATGACCTGTTTACCATCCAGTTATCCAGGTGCTGCTTAGAAAGGAGTAAAGAGGTACTCTGCCTGATGTGGACAGGGTGTCCATTCCATAGCTAGGTGAGTGTGTGGGACACACATCTGACCCACCAACAAGTCCTATTGATGTCACAGATCAAGTTAAGGGCACATGTGCAGGTTACTCAACTGGAGCTTGAGTTGCAGATGTGCAGCATCTGTGGATATGTGGAGTCTGCGATCTCCTTGTATGCCACACATGAGTCACCTTAGAGGAGTCTGTATGAAACTGGATAGAGGGATGGCCTTGTAGTCTATCTGTGTATGGTAGATGTTTTAGGCCCTGGAATTCCTTGGTAAGGAACCTCTGTGGTCTCCCCAGCTGCTGGATGTGCTTTTGAGGTACATGATGAAAGGGGCATTATACTCAATAATGGGACTTATTAGGGAGGAATACAGGGATGTTATGACCCTCATGTCCCTAGATGAGATACCGTGACGTATGTGGTGGGCCATGTAGAATGCTTTCCTTATAAAGGAAGCAATATGGTGGTCAAATATCATGGTGCCATCAACCTGTGTGCCCAAATCCCTCACGGCTGATTGCATGCTTAGGACATTGTTAGTAATGTGATAATTTGTGGGGATGTCACTCTCCCCAAAGGGGATGCTGCTGCATTTTGTGATATGCAGTCTGAGGCCATGTGTCTGGCACCGCTCATGTGTCTGTGTGAGACCCTTTTGGTGGATGTCCACATCACTATGGGCTTTGGTGACAGCACCCAGCATCCAGTCTTCTGCAAATGTGGTCGGTTATAGCCCACTGGTTTTGCCCTGCACCTCAGAAGAGTAAATTGCACATAGAGGCCCCAAGACAAAAAACTGGGTTATGCCACTAGTTACAGGTCTACCGCTTGAGGTGGCTTCCCCTATATTGAGTAGGTGGGTGCTGTCAGTGTGCCAGTGTGCTGCCCATCTAGTACATATGGACTGATGCCTAGTTGAGAGCATATATCTATTATGGCTGAGTGGGGAATACTGTGAAAGTCTTTAGCCACATCAAGCTGGGCAGTGTGCACTGTCTCCCCCTCATCCATGGCTTTGGTGTCTATGTCAAAGAAGTCAACCAAATGTAACAGACAAGATCCCCCCTTGACAAAGCCAAACTGTGTGTGATAAAGTGTGTGGAGGTCACCAATGTCCTTGTTAATGAGGTTCATGATAATCTGTTCCATGGCCTTACAGATCAGGCTAGTTAGGCTGATGGGTCCACCTTAGTGTAAAGGGATGAGAGTGGGTGTCCTCCACTCGGCTGGGACAAAGTCGGTATTCAAGCTTTGGTTGAATACAGTGCCTAATGGTGCTGCAGGTTCATGCTTGAGGTCATGTAGGATGCATCCTGCAATGTCATCGGGTCACATGGAGGCTGTATCCCATGAGTTTGAGATGCCAGTGATAACCTGTTCCCTAGATATAAGGGGAAGGGGGCAGGTACTGGGGATGTCCTGATGTACTGACAGGGGGGACAGGGGGTGAAGCTTTCACTGACTCTGTCAGGCAACAAGTTATGGTATATCTACAGCACTTGTATATCTGGTTTCCCTGACTACCACGTCTGAGCAGGTCTGGGTGCTTTCTTTGTGATTGCAGACGTATGTGAAGAAGGAGATATGACTGAAGTGGATGTCGCCAATGTGGGCTCGGATTTTGCTTTGCAGGATTTCAGTAGTGATCTTATTTGCTTGTACAGGCTAAGGAGACACTGTTTCACATTGGGCACCTGCTCCTTCTTGGCCTTGGACAGCAATATTTCCCTCCTGTTATAGAGTGTATTTATTGCAGATGTCCACCACACAGGTTTACTTATCCTTGCAGAGGATGATGTAGTCCTGTCAGGTATACCAGACTCCATGCATCTATACAAATGCATGTATAGTACTTTGGTGTATTTGTGGATATTGGTGCCAGTTCCTACAGAGGGGCTGGGGGCTGTGAATCTGTTTATACTATTATTCAGGCGGCTGTAATCAGCTTTGGAGATGTTTGTATGTCTGTATTGTGGGAGATGATGACTGCAAACGTGACCACTTTATGATTGGTTTTACCATGGAGGATGATACTGTAGGGATGCTACAGTGGTTACCCATATTGTCTATTATCAACTCCCAGAGAACTTCACCTCATGTGCGGGTAGCAGCTAGAAGTTCCAAGGTGTTTGCATTGCCAAATTCCATAAATTTCTTGGCATTTGTGTGCTGCCATGAGTTGTTCTTCCAATGTATGTTTGGGTACTCAGAGTCACCCAGGATCAGAGTACATAGTTGAATCCTGATAGAGTTGAACAGGACCATGTAGACAGAATGGGCTTCCTGGTCACATGTGGAGGCCGGTAGCTAACTATGATTTGAATAGGGGTCTTGGCAATGGTTAACTGCACCTGGAGTATCTCCTGTGTGTCTTACTGTTTGACCAGCCTGGAGGTGTGTATGTCTTTCATATATAGTGAACACCCACATCCCCTGGCTTTACTGCCCACATCTTGGGGTCTGACTGTATGATAGGATGAGTGACCATGTAATGGTGGGGTGCTCTCTGCAGCTTTGAACCATGTGTCTGTCAATGCACAGATGTCAGCATTCTCCAGGGTTGACACTGCTTGCAATGGGTGCAGATTCATGTTCTGACTCCTAGCGTTTAGCAGCATGGCCTTCAATTTGTGATTTGTTGACAGTTTCATATTGTTAGTGTTAACATTACCACTTTTCCTAATAAAGGCACTATGGTGGTGACAAGAACCATGGCCAGAAGCCTGAAGGCCAGGAAAGACAGATAGAGGCCATCTCTGGCAAATCGTGGTCTGTTGATCATATCATCTCAGGCTGTGAGGTACTGGATCCCCCTGGAATGGCACCTGAAACCAAGCCAATTGTTAAGGTCAATCATTTCCTGATTGTATTGATGCATCATTCTGGGTGACAGCAGACTGCTGCTTAAAGCTAGGGACATACCTGCCTGGGACACATACTCAGCGGGCTCAATCATGTGTCACATCATATACTCCAGGGAGGTATGTCTCAGGTCAGGCACACCAACATGGACTATGACAGACTCATAACAGTAACTTGTTGAAAGACAGCATTGTGTTTGTGATATGGCAGATTCTGGCACCTGACATACAAGTAACCGTGACCTTCTCCATATACAGCCTGGTCAGATGCACATCTGTGTGTCTCACAATGGAGTCTGCTATGAGTAATATGTTTGATTTATGGTGATGCCTTAGTGGCTGTGGGACACAGGTGTGTGGCTATGAGTGGTATGTGGTGTGCAGGGCTGTGGATTTCGCATTCATTTCTGCCTCAGAGGCCTTCTTTGTTTGGAGATGTTTATGTTGAGGTCCTCCACATATGTGGGTGAGTATTTTGTAGGCATTGGTGGTGTGTGAAGTGTACTGATTGTGTTGACAACATTTTCAGTGCCAGATGTGTGGGCTTGAGAGGCAATGAGCATGGACTGTAGGTTCCTAATGTCATTCCATCTCTCACAAATTGTGTTCCTTGGTGGTGTTTGTAGATGGTTGTCCATGTACATGAGGCAGTTGTTACACTGTGTCAGGATGTCCATATCAACCAGACTGGCAGAGAAAACTGTAGGACATTGTCCAGGCATATTGATCAGAATCTGAGGGAGGAAAGACAGGGAGACCAAAGGGGTGGCCCTACAGCCTAGGTGCTTAATAGAAACATAGGAGGCTTACACTATCACGTACAATGTAGATAGGCTATAAACAAGCAGTAATAGATGCAACAGAAAAGATGCAGTTGAACACCTTAGAGAACATGCAGCAAGTAGCAGGAAACAGCAGGATGAGGAGGGAAACATATGATGTATTACCACTATGTTGCTGATAGCCACATATGTACTGTGGTGAGAAATGGCGGGGTATGATGTGGAAGTTAGAAGAGGATAGTGCTGGCAAATGTGGATGTGCAGGGTGTGTACATAATGGAGAGCAATGTATATGGTTCTGTGACATGTTCCCCTTTTCTTGTCTTTCAGGAGTGATATGTAGACGGAGGAACCCACCTTTTTTTGCAGCCGAGAATGAAGTCATAGTTGACGGCCTCATACTGCATCATGCCATCCTGCTGCCGAGGAGTTGCCATATGCAGGAACAATGCACTGCACTGTGGGCAGACCTTGTTGCAGCAGTAAATCACGTCAGGCTACAGGACAGAAGCTATGAGCAGGTCTGACACCGGGCAACTGATATGATAAATACTGCATGGCAAAGGGCTGCAGCTGTGGCCAGGAACCGTGCTGGCACTGGCAAAGGGTCTGCAACACAACAACCACTCTCTGCCACCAAGGAGTTCCTTGCAAACCTGGGTTCACCCACCAGCTCGCAAGCATCCATCACCCCATATGTTGTGGTGGGGGTGGCACATCTTCCACAAGCAGAGGTGTGTCCAGGTAAGCCTCCTGTGGTCATCACTTTAATACTGTAGAAGTCATAATGGCAGCCTCTGCATACCTGTACATGGATGTCAGGTCAATCTACATTTGGAGGGGGGATTTATAATGCACACATGTGCACACATACTCAGACTATTAGCAATGTGGGCAGTATTACAGTTTGCATTGTACATGTTGATATACATGCATATTATCCTGTACCAGTGCCACATTTGTGCTTGGTGACAATACCTCTCTTCCACAATCCCACAGGTACATCTAGTGTGGCCAGAGTCCAACATCCTGTAGCCAGTGAGTGTGAAACTGTTTAGTTATGGCTCATCTATACCATAGGAATGGTAAGGGCTGCCAGTTTGCCATGGACGCAACTGTTCAGCTTAGCCATAGTACAATACTTTCTAGCCCGGCTTGGCAGCAACCCTTTCAATAAAATATGCTCCGAAGTGTAAAAACATTTTAATTTATGCAAAAGGGTGAATTTTGATTTGCATGTGTTTTAAAGTATGATGGTATTTAAAGCTGCTAATTGAATGTTATATCAGTTCTGATGAAGTCCAGGGTTACTGGACGAAAGTGTTTAACTGATACTGTGGTTTATTATATTAAAAACAGTTTTTACACTTCTGAGCATATTTTATTGAAAGGGATGCTGCCAAGCTAGGCTAGAAGGTGTTTCGATTGTGGTTATTTTTAGGCGCCTTCCAACACATTTTTTTGGATTTATTGGTCTTTTTGTTGGTGTGTGGCCAGGGCTGATTGGTACTGCCTGTTACCAGTGAGTAAAATCCAGGGGAACATGCCACAATGGCTGTCCTTATGAATGAAACACAAACAGACAGGACTGGTGAAAATACGAGCGGTGAGGATGTATCACTGAAGAATGGCAACTTAACCCAGCTCATCTTGTTACTTACTCAAAAAGTTACAAAATTACAAGAAACTATTGAAAATCTAAAAACACAAGCCGGTCCTAAAACAGGTTGCTATAGCAACATGAACCCTAGCATAAGTAATACATGTGAGCGTTTACTTCCGGGGTTTCTATCTTCGGGTTTACCTACTTTAACACAGACTGCAATTCCTTGTGGTCATGTGAACCAAAAGAATAAGGCTATGAAAAATGCACGCAACCTACAGGACTGGTTAAATGAGGACAATATTAATTTTAATAAAAACAACTTACATCCATCAAATTTAAACATCAGAAATGGACTAAAGGACTTTGAAACTTTATTATTGAAGGTACGTACCCTTCAATGTGATAATGCTTTTTTTGAAGGAGTCACTAAAATGTAAACGAGTTGCTAAGGGAATCAAGGTTTTTAAATTTCCTAATGGCTTGGTAAAGGGCCAAAAAGAATGTGAAATGTTAATTGACATGTTTGACTGCCATGGGTTTGAACTCATGGAGTTTATAATTAAGGTAAATAATGACAAAACTGAGAAACTTTTAACAGAAGTGGAGAATATTAATAATGCTATTATAAATGATTCAGAGTTTAATGAATATAGCACACGATATGAAGGGGTTTTTGAATCTGTCAAAAAACAGACAGTAACATAAAAAGGAAACATATTAAATTGTTAAGAGATAAAACTGAATATAGGAAAAACATTGCTTACCCTTTTCCTAAATCATACAATGTACAAGTAAATAAGGTAACTTATAATAACAGGAATAGGGGTTGGAGTTCTGGTGATAATTTTAATGAAAGATTAGGAAGTGAAATATTTGAGGAAGAAGATGTAGATAACTACGGACAGGTGTACCCCCCCCCCCATTGAGAAGATCTGAGAGACCCCAAAACAGGTACAAGAACTCTAATAATAACAACAACACTTTTTTAGGGCAACAAGGGGGGGGGGGGGCGAAGGGACAGAATCCCAGAGACAGAGATAGAGGAAGGAAACTATTAACACTTAACAAGGAAGTAATAATTCAAAAGGAAGGTATTTATAGTAGTTATGAAGGGAAGCTCTTGAGTTATGAAGGCTTCAATATTTATAACTACTCTAATGAGGTGGTAAATTTGTATCATTTCTAGTAAAAAACTGAAGACACTTGAACCAAACCCAAAAACAAATCCTGAGGCAGCCAAGATGAAAGCAGGAAACACACCAGCAAAGGTTCCACTGTTTTAATGAGACCAGATATCAAACAAGACGTTGTTAAAAAGCCCAGATTAACGCTCTTAGAAGACAAATTGCGTTTTCGTCTTTACCAGCATTGACTTCATCAGATAATAATAAGTTAATTAATTAAACCATTAAATACTGAAACTTTTCAAAAAATTATCCTATCAGTCAAAGTGCATCAAAGAGCAGCCAATCCCAGTACTAACAATCATGAATATTAAAAAATATATGTATTTACGTACACTCAAATGCTTATATAAAAGTAATATGCTTTGTTCTTCTTTACAAAATAAAATATGTTAAAATATTTTATAATACCTAAAACTGGTATACTGTTCTCTTGCTTGTAAAATGTAAATAGATGTTTAAAGTGCATTTATATTATGTATGCATTGAATTGATTGTATGCTGCTAATAACTGCAATCCTTCCTTCTTGTAAGCAAGTACCACCATCTATTGGTCATTGTAGATATTGCAATTGGAAAGAATATTTTTATATATCTGCAGCTTTTAGTTTGAGTACTGGGGTTAAAGATATACTATCGTTTAACCCAGGTTTTTTTGTGGCATTAAGATAGATTTGCCACCATAGTTCCCTATACCCCACCCTCTCTTCCCATAAACCCCCTCTTAGATCTTTTTTCACCTGTTCAATAACAAAAAAATCAAATCTAGCCTCTTCACATTCTTTTACATGCCTATATAAGGCATTGGTGTCTTTAGCCTTAGAAATTTCATAATAATGTTCGTATATTCTTCTCCTCAAGACTCGTTCGGTCTTCCCTATATAAAATGAACTACATTTATTACAAATACTGATATAAATTACTCCTTTTGTCTCACAATTGTAATGACCATTACTTTTTATTGTTTTGTTCCTACTAGGGATAACTATTTCACTAGTGTTTGCCATGTATTCACATTGGTTGCAGTGACCACACTTGTAACTACCTTTCCTTTTTGGTCCATCTATCCCATAACCAATTTTATTCTGTTTTGTATTGGATTCTAAAATATTCTTTATAGTCTTAGAATTTCTATATACTATTTTTGGTGTCAAGTTATTTATACTAGTTATGTCTGATAAAGCCGAAAATTTAGTCCATTCATTTCTGAATATCTCACTAAGTCTAATGTTGGACATATTGTATTCCATAGTTAAAGCCTGCTCGGATTTTGCTTCATTTTCTACTTTGTTAGTGCTATTATTTATAATATTGTTAACAGTTTTTTGTCCCTTTATGGGTTGATATTTAGTTTTTCTACCCAATTCCACCTCTGTTCTTAATTTTATCACAAAATCCCTTGGATAACCCCTTTCCTCAAACATCTTACTAAGTAAATTGCATTCTGCAAAAAAATCTTCACTAGCACTGGTCATTCTACTACCCCTCACAAACTGCCCCTTGACAATATTTTTCTTACAATGTGAGGGGTGTGCGCTAGTGAAGTGAAGAAAGGAGTTACAGAACGTCTCCTTCCTATAAATCTTGGTTTCAAAGTCACATTCTGTCTTATATATTTCAATATCTAGATATTGTAGCTTCTCTCTTGACAGAGTATATGTAAATTTTAAGAAATTGGTAGAATTGTTTATATAGTCAAAAAATTCATAAAATCTATCTATTCCTGCTATCCAAAAAAGAACTATGTCGTCCAAAAAACGACGATACAATGTTCAACATTCCTTGTACTTAGAATTGATTATGAAATCTTCCTCCCATTTTGCTAGGACTATATCGGCATAAACGGGCGCACAAGCTGCGCCCATTGCTGTACCTTGAACTTGTTGGTAATATTCACCATGAAATGTAAAGAAATTATATCTCAAGACCATACCTACCAACCCAGTAGTTATACTTTTTTCAGTCTGTGTCAATTTAGTGTCCCTGTAAACCATTTCTTCAAACATGGTTAGACCTACGTTATGTGGTATACACGTGAATAGATCTACCACATCTACCGTAATGAATAATAAATTTTCATTATATAGATCTGGACCAATGCATCTTAATAGGTCCCATGAATCTTTTAGTGTGTATAGATTCTCTACGCTTATGTGTTTTACCTTATTGTCCACATATTTTGCTAATGGAAGCGTTTTTGACCCCTCCGCTGAGACAATAGGTCTCAGAGGTGGGTCTTCTATATTTTTGTGGACCTTAGGTATTCCGAATATTATTGGTATTCTTGGTTTTACCACATATAAAAATTCAAAGGTCTTTCTATCCATTAGCCCCTCGTATAACCAATTGTTTAGTAAATTATCAATTTTGTAGTAAGCCAAGTTCATTTCATTGAGTGAGACAGAAGTATATTTAACAGTATCTTTTAATATAGAATTCATTTTGCCTTCATATATGATGTTATTCATGAAGACAATCCCACCCCTCTTGTCCGGTTTCATTATTCTCAAGTCACTGTTATTTTTTAATTCATATAATATTTCATTTTCTTGCTTAGAAAGATTAAATTCAGTGACCCTTTCATCATATAATTGTCTAATTTCATTTTCCAACATAATTTCAAAGTTCTTTACTTGCGGGTGTAAGGGTGGATTGTATATACTTCTACGGACCAACCGTGAGTCTTGAGGAGGTAAATTTAACTTGATATTGGAATTGGTAGAAGAAAATAAAATATCAAAATTGATTTTTCTAAGGAATAATTTTATATCTATGATGGTACTCACCATTTCACCTTTCACAGAGGGAATAAATTTAAACCCTTTACTCAACAGGTGAAAATGTGGTTTTGTAGGAATGACATTACAAAAATTGTAAATGGTGAAGTTATCAAGTGTATATTTAATGCCATCGACCTGTATTGCATTATAGATTCGTTCCTGGTCAGGGGTTGGGTGTATTTTACCTAATACCTCCCCCTCCCCCTTCTCCCCCCCTCTTTTGAAAATTTTGATAATCATTCTGATTCCCATAAGTATTAGAAGAATCTCTCCTCAATGGTGGGAATTCATTGTCATATTCTAAATATGTCCTTGCATTTCTATCATCCTCATTTGATCCACAAGGTGGATCTACATGATATTTGAAATAATCATTTTTCTTGAAGGGTGGTTTGGGATAGTTCGTGTTGTTCTCGTACTCACTTATATCTCTCTTTAATTTACTTATTTTTCTTTCAATAATTTCGCTGCATTTCCAATCAATATCTTCCTTAACTTTATAATACTTATCTCTTTCTTCTTTAATTTGAAAAATAAGATCTTCCTTAATACATACATCCAGTGTCTCTATCTCTTTTTTCAATACATCCTGCACTCTATTATTTTCTTCAATAATTAACTTTAAAATTTCAAGACCACATTGATTAAACACTTTAAGCAATTCATGATGAAAAACTGAACCTCCTATAACATTATTAGGGTACTTATATACCCTTAGTCCCTTAGGAACCACTTTCCTGTTGATACATTCTGTTAAGTATTCATTCTCTATGGTCAATGTTTTGAATTTCATCATTAATTTATACAGTTTGTCCAATTTACTAAAGTAACTAAAAGTTTACTTAAAGTTCTAATACTTATGGGAATCAGAATGATTATCAAAATTTTCAAAAGAGGGGGGGGAGAAGGGGGAGGGGGAGGTATTAGGTAAAATACACCCAACCCCTGACCAGGAACAAATCTATAATGCAATACAGGTCGATGGCATTAAATATACACTTGATAACTTCACCATTTACAATTTTAGTAATGTCATTCCTACAAAACCACATTTTCACCTGTTGAGTAAAGGGTTTAAATTTATTCCCTCTGTGAAAGGTGAAATGGTGAGTACCATCATAGATATAAAATTATTCCTTAGAAAAATCAATTTTGATATTTTATTTTCTTCTACCAATTCCAATATCAAGTTAAATTTACCTCCTCAAGACTCATGGTTGGTCCGTAGAAGTATATACAATCCACCCTTACACCCCCAAGTAAAGAACTTTGAAATTATGTTGGAAAATGAAATTAGACAATTATATGATGAAAGGGTCACTGAATTTAATCTTTCTAAGCAAGAAAATGAAATATTATATGAATTAAAGAATAACAGTGACTTGAGAATAATGAAACCGGACAAGGGGGGTGGGATTGTCTTCATGGATAACATCATATATGAAGGCAAAATGAATTCTATATTAAAAGATACTGTTAAATATACTTCTGTCTCACTCAATGAAATGAACTTGGCTTACTACAAAATTGATAATTTACTAAACAATTGGTTATACGAGGGGCTAATGGATAGAAAGATCTTTGAATTTTTATATGTGGAAAACCAAGTTTAATACTTACAAATTAAAAACCCAATTTTTGGGGGTTTTATAAAAAAGAAAAAACGGGCCCCAAAAATGGGATTTGAACCAGATCATATTGAAAATTTTTATAATTGTTTGGAAAAAACGAAATGTGACACGTGACCTTCTCCATATACAGTCTGGTCAGATGCACATCTGTGTGTCTCACAATGGAGTCTGCTATGAGTAATATGTTTGATTTATGGTGATGCCTTAGTGGCTGTGGGACACAGGTGTGTGGCTATGAGTGGTATGTGGTGTGCAGGGCTGTGGATTTCGCATTAATTTCTGCCTCGGAGGCCTTCTTTGTTTGGAGATGTTTATGTTGAGGTCCTCCACATATGTGGGTGAGTATTTTGTAGGCGTTGGTGGTGTGTGAAGTGTACTGATTGTGTTGACAACATTTTCAGTGCCAGATGTGTGGGCTTGAGAGGCAATGAGCATGGACTGTAGGTTCCTAATGTCATTCCATCTCTCACAAATTGTGTTCCTTGGTGGTGTTTGTAGATGGTTGTCCATGTACATGAGGCAGTTGTTACACTGTGTCAGGATGTCCATATCAACCAGACTGGCAGAGGAAACTGTAGGACATTGTCCAGGCATATTGATCAGAATCTGAGGGAGGAAAGACAGGGGAGACCAAAGGGGTGGCCCTACAGCCTAGGTGCCATTAATAGAAACATAGGAGGCTTACACTATCACGCATTACAATGTAGACAGGCTATAAACAAGCAGTAATAGGTGCAACAGAAAAGATGCAGTTGAACACCTTAGAGAACATGCAGCAAGTAGCAGGAAACAGCAGGATGAGGAGGGAAACATATGATGTATTACCACTATGTTGCTGATAGCCACATATGTACTGTGGTGAGAAATGGCGGGGTATGATGTGGAAGTTAGAAGAGGATAGTGCTGGCAAAATGTGGATGTGCAGGGTGTGTACATAATGGAGAGCAATGTATATGGTTCTGTGACATGTTCCCCTTTTCTTGTCTTTCAGGAGTGATATGTAGACGGAGGAACCCACCTTTTTTTGCAGCCAAGAATGAAGTCATAGTTGGACTGCCCTCATACTGCATCATGCCATTCTGCTGCCGTGCAGAGTTGCCATATGCAGGAACAATGCACTGCACTGTGGGCAGACCTTGTTGCAGCAGTAAATCACGTCAGGCTACAGGACAGAAGCTATGAGCAGGTCTGACAATCGGGCAACTGATATGATAAATACTGCATGGCAAAGGGCTGCAGCTGTGGCCAGGAACCGTGCTGGCACTGGCAAAGGGTCTGCAACACAACAAATCCACTCTCTGCCACCAAGGAGTTCCTTGCAAAACCTGGGTTCACCCACCAGCCTTCATAAGCATCCATCACCCATATGTTGTGGTGGGGGTGGCACATCTTCCACAAGCAGAGGTGTGTCCAGGTAAGCCTCCTGTGGTCATCACTTTAATACTGTAGAAGTCATAATGGCAGCTCTCTGCATACCTGTACATGGATGTCAGGTCAAATCTACATTTGGAGGGGGGATTTATAATGCACACATGTGCACACATACTCAGACTATTAGCAATGTGGGCAGTATTACAGTTTGCATTGTACATGTTGATATACATGCATATTATCCTGTACCAGTGCCACATTTGTGCTTGGTGACAATACCTCTTCCACAATCCCACAGGTACATCTGTAGTGTGGCCAGAGTCCAACATCCTGTAGCCAGTGAGTGTGAAACTGTTTAGTTATGGCTCATCTATACCATAGAATGGTAGGGCTGCCAGTTTGCCATGACTCCAACTGTTCAGCTTAGCCATAGTACAATACTTTCTAGCCCGCTTGGCAGCAAAGCCCTTTCAATAAAATATGCTCGAAGTGCTTAAAAACATTTTAATTTATGCAAAGGGTGAATTTTGATTTGCATGTGTTTTAAGTATGATGGTATTTAAAGCTGCTAATTGAATGTTATATCAGTTCTGATGAAGTCCAGGTTACTGGACGAAAGTGTTTAACTGATACTGTGGTTTATTATATTAAAACAGTTTTACACTTCTGAGCATATTTTATTGAAAGGGTTGCCAAGCTAGGGCTAGAAGGTGTTGTTTCTGATTGTGGTTATTTTAGGCGCCTTCCAACACATTTTGGATTTATTGGTCTTTTGTTGGTGTGTGGCCAGGGCTGATTTCAGAAAGTGCCTGTTACCAGTGAGTAAAATCCAGGAACATGCTACAATGGCTGTCCTTATGAATGAAACACAAACAGACAGGACTGGTGAAAAATACGAGCGGTGAGGATGTATCACTGAAGAATGGCAACTTAACTCCAGCTCATCTTGTTACTTACTCAAAAAGAAGTTACAAAATTACAAGAAACTATTGAAAATCTAAAAACACAAGCCGGTCCTAAAACAGGTTGCTATAGCAACATGAACCCTAGCATAAGTAATACATGTGAGCCAAGCCATCTTCGGGTTTCTATCTTCGGTTTACCTACTTTAACACAGACTGCAATTCCTTGTGGTCATGTGAACCAAAAGAATAAGGCTATGAAAAATGCACGCAACCTACAGGACTGGTTAAATGAGGACAATATTAATTTTAATAAAAACAACTTTTACATCCATCAAATTTAAACATCAGAAATGGACTAAAGGACTTTGAAACTTTATTATTGAAGGTACATAGACCTTCAATGTGATATGCTTTTTTGAAGGAGTCACTAAAATATAAACGAAGTTGCTAAGGAATCAAGGTTTTTAAATTTCCTAATGGCTTGGTAAAGGGCCAAAAAGAATGTGAAATGTTAATTGACATGTTTGACTGCCATGGGTTTGAACTCATGGAGTTTATGCATCAATTAAGGTAAATAATGACAAAACTGAGAAACTTTTAACAGAAGTGGAGAGAATATTAATAATGCTATTATAAATGATTCAGAGTTTAATGAATATAGCACACGGTGCATATGAAGGGTTTTTGAATCTGTCAAAACAGACAGTAACATAAAAGGAAACATATTAAATTGTTAAGAGATGAAACTGAATATAGGAAAAACATTGCTTATCCTTTTCCTAAATCATATAATGTACAAGTAAATAAGGTAACTTATAATAACAGGAATAGGGGTTGGAGTTCTGGTGATAATTTTAATGAAAGATTAGGAAGTGAAATATTTGAGGGAAGAAGAAGATGTAGATAACTACGGACAGGGGTGGTTAAATTTCCCCCATTGAGAAGATCTGAGAGACCCCAAAACAGGTACAAGAACTCTAATAATAACAACAACACTTTTTTAGGGCAACAAGGGGGGGGGCGAAGGGACAGAATCCCAGAGACAGAGATGGAGGAAGGAAACTATTAACACTTAACAAGGAAGTAATAATTCAAAAGGAAGGTATTTATAGTAGTTATGAAGGGAAGCTCTTGAGTTATGAAGGCTTCAATATGTATAACTACTCTAATGAGGTGGTAAATTTGGATCATTTCTCCCCGATAAAAAAAGGGATGAAGTTTGTACCTGGGAAAAAGGAGGATATTTCTAGGACACTGACTGAATTAAAGACCTTTAATAGAAAGTTAAACCTAAGTTATATATTTAAGAACCAGAGTGACAACAGTATAAATGCTAATAATACTTTAGGTTATTCTAGTGGAACAAAAGGAACAAACACTTTAAAGAAAAAGTGTTTTTAATCCCCCCTTCACCCTACTATAGCAACTTATGAAACTATTTGTACACAATAAATTCATAAATTATACAAGGACAGTAAGAAATGCTTTCATAATCTGTCCCAGGGTGAAAAAAAATTATTAAAAGACTTTAGAACTAACAGTGATGTCAGGATTATTAAGCCAGACAAAGGGAGAGGTATTGTATTGGTGAACAAGATGGACTACAATTGTAGTATTCTAGCCATGTTGCATGATGACAACAAGTATGAAGAAGTTTCCAGAAATTAGCTCAATATAGATCAGAGGAAGATCCACCTCACGATTGGGGATAGTTTATTCCAAGGAAACATCAACGAGGTAGTTTTTAATTTTTTGGTGAATGAACATTCAGTGATACCCACTGTATTCGGTATCCCCAAAGTACATAAGAATATCATGGAACCCCATATAGGCTAATAATTTCCTCTAGGTTCAGTATGACATATTCCTTGGGAGTATTTGTGGATAGAGTGGTAAGAAATGCTATGTTGCCCATTCCACACATTTTGAAATACTCATAGGATTTTTTATCACACCTTACCATTGATATGTATAATGCAGAGTGTAGTTTTGCAACTATTGATGTATGTGACCTATTCTCTTCTACTCCTCAAGGGTTAGGTTTGGAATTATTTTACGAAGCCCTCCGAGACAAAACAACACTCAACAACATGTTGATACATTTTTGATGTTGTTAATGGACAGCATATTGAAAAATAACTTTTTCTTTTTTGAGGGGGAATACTTTTGACAGACCTAAGGAATAGCTATGGGCACAAGTTGGGCACCTGTCTTTGCCAACTTGGTTATGTATAGTTGGGAAAAACAATACATTTTTAATAGTGAATATCAACACGAATGGTTTACATACTTAAGATTCCTGGATGATATATTTATTTTGTGGAAGAAAGACAGTGTGGGAGTATAATTTAATGAATACCTCAATGGAATTTGTGATTACTTCAAATTTACTTCCTCACACAATAGCAACTGTCTAAATTATTTGGATGTTTCAGTTAGGAAAGATACAGAAAATAAATGTTTTTCCTCTTTAATATATAGGAAACCAACATTTTCCAATGATTACTTGGACTACAGTAGTAGTCATCCACACTTTATGAAGAAAAACATAGTTAAGGGACATTTTATATGCGTAGTATGAATGTGTTCATCAATTCAAGGGTGTAAGCAAGAGATGGAAATGGTAAAGGGGTTCTTTATAGAAGGGGAGTACCCTAAGCAATTGGTAGAGAATATGTATAAAATGGTAATTGACAACTGGGGGGTTAGGTACAAACCTGTAATTGGAAACAAAATTGAGGAGAAAGGTAATGAGACATTAGTTGGCAAGTATGAGAATTCAATGGTCCTTACCTATGGGGGACTGAGTAACCAAGTGAGAAACATTATGAAAAAGAACTGGACTCTTTTTAAGGCCAACAATGATTTATGGGTAATAATCCAAGATTTGTCTACCAAAAAAATGTGAACTTAAAATACTTATTAGAACATCCATTGAATTTAGGGAATATAAGTGAGAAGGGTACTAGTAGTTGTGGGTGTTGCAGCTATTGTAAATACATCCTGAAAGAGTCTGTCTTAAACATCAGTGATGGAAACGTACACATAAGAACAGTCCCAGGAAACTGTGGTTCCAAGGGTATTGTTTACATTGCCAAATGTCAGCAGTGTGACAGTTTCTACATAGGGAAAACTGAAAGTTCGCTTCGAAAAAGAGTCTATGAGCATATATATGCAATTAGACAGAAGAATGAAAACAATGCACTATACAGACACTTAGAAAACAACAGTATATGTAGAACATTTGGCTTTGGGATTTTAGAGATAGTGGATAGATCTATGGGGGGGGACTGGAGCAGTACATTAGAGAGAGCTGAACTTTACTGGCGACTTAGATATAAGGCCAACCAGCCCCCAGGAATTAATGACCATATATCTATTATGCCCATTTTGAAATACAGATCATTGGAACTGTAATGCTATTTTTTATGTCACTTTTTATGTTATATGTATGCATTTGAATATTTTAAAAGGACTGTGAAACTGTGAACTGATAATAGGAAAACATTTTTTATAAATTCTGTTCACTGAAAATGTTTAAGGGCATGTAATCAGAAAGAGGTTACATTTTAATTTATGCAAAAGGGTGAATTTTGATTGGATGTGTTTTAAAGTATGATGGTATTTAAAGCTGCTAATTGAATGTTATATCAGTTCTGATTAAGTCCAGGGTTACTGGACGAAAGCACTTAAGTGATACTGTGCTTTATTATATTAAAAACTGTTTTTACACTTCAGAGCATATTTTATTGAAAGGGTTGCTGCCAAGCCGGGCTAGAAGGTGTTGTTTCGATTGTGGTTGTTTTTAGGTGCCTTCTAAGACATTTTTTTGGATTTGATAGTACAATACTTGTATTTTCAATTGTGGAGGGGTTCACTGCAGTACATTGACATGGTAATCACATTAGCATATTTTCAGGAGTTGTAACATATTTGCATGTATTTTTGTGCAGGTATATGCAGTCTACTATACAGGGGAAAGTAGTGTGGTGGAGACGAGTGCACTGTTTTTTAGGTGAAGGTCCATCACATGCACTGACATGTTGATTATCTCACAGGTGTTTAGTAATGGCAACATTAACTGGATGTAGCTGCACTGCATGTTGTTAAGGGCCTGTCTTGTCTGTGTCTGTTATGGTCTACTTGTGTGTTGCGCTTGGGATCAGTAATAAGGTGTGGCATGTATAATGTGGTTGTGGCACCTCACCTGTGTGTGTATGTGTGTGTGTGTGTGTGTGTGTGTGTGTGTGTGTGTGTGTGTGTGTGTGTGTGTGTGTGTATATATCAGCAGATATAATAGTGCATGTATTAATGTAGCCATGTTGTCTTCCTCCTCACAGGTGACCGTGGGGGTTGGCGTGTGTCCCCCTCACAACCTGAAGTCAGTGTCTCATCGGACTCTGATGATGATGGTGGCCATAGTGAGGCACAGGTGGGGTTGTTGGGGGCTGAATCTGTCCCATGGGTTGACATCCCACTTCCTCCCCCAATGTCCCCACACACAGTCAGTATGCTCACACTACCCATTCCCATGCACCCACAGATATTGGCCAGTCAGGGGATAGTGGCATCAAACAGGAGAGTGTGGTGACTATGGCATCTGTGACTGTAGACACTAGCCATAGCCAGAGAGCTGGTGAGGTCCCACACAGGCAGATTGACAGCGGTGCTCAAAGAGGACTGCTGCCCATCCACCACTTGTTGCAGGTGTCACATCATGAGTTACTCGATGCATGTTTCAGTCCATCATGGAGGCACATGCACATTCTGAATGCAACACAAGACAGAAGCTCAGGATCATGGATGCATCACTGTCTGGCATCCATGACTCCACCCACAGCACTGGTGATGCCATGCATCATTTCACCGATGTAGTGGACAGATGGTGGGGTGAGACATTGTCAGTCCTTAACCATGCATATTCTGTGCTTGAACATGTGGTGGGAGTAGGGCATCTGACACATGAACATAGGTTAGCACGACCATCAGCTGAGAGTCCACATGGCCATGCACAGTCACGCTTCTGTAGTGACAGTACCACCAGAACTACAGAAGGGAGGTTGCTGTCCACACCACAATGTGGCAGGGCATAGGCATGTGGTCCTTGGTGGTCCTGTGAGGGAGACAGTCCTAGCAGACACCAGTCACTGTCAGCTAGTAGTACTGCATCTGACCCTGGACATGGTGGTATCAGTGCCACTTCTGGCAGAGCCAGTTCCTGTGTTCATGGCCAGAGATGGTGAACTGTACATTCTGTCATGTACAGTCCACAGCTGTCCAACATAGTCTTGTGTAGGGCTAGCACATGGCTTGACTGTATACATGCACACACACACACATCACTGTCACATGCAGGTCACCAACAGACACACGCAGCTCCTCTCCATGGCCCAGCTGACCAGCACCCCTCCAGACACACACACACACACACACATGATGTCAACTGTGTGGTACAGCTTAGGCCTTTGGCAACACCACACCACACCCTGTGTATGTGATGATACCAGTGCCACATCCCTGTCATCCATGCCATCAATGCAGGGACATACAAATATGTGTCTGCACATGGTGACTGTAGTACATTTAATGACAGTTTGTAGTGCAGTAGTGTTCTGCCTGTAAGGTACTGTCTGCTGGCATGTGTCATAAGTACAAATCAAAGTGTATGTACCTTTGTTCCATGATGTTGCATTGGTGGTAGTATTGCTGACTGACTGTTGTCTCCCACACCTTTTTCTATTTCTGTTCCAGGGGTGTCTATGCCATGGAAAGCTGGTGTCAATACAGTGCTCAGGATGGCATGGTGGCAATGCAGAAATGTGACTTAGCCAAGGTACAGGTGTATATGTGCATGTTTACCTAGGTGTGTATGTGTACAATAGTGTGTCAGGGACAATGGGGGCAGACAGCATAATCTTGCACGCATACCCCATGACACAATGTGCTACTCATAATACATGTCACCTGGGAATTCAGTAGGATCATAGGTTCATAGGATCATAGGAGGTTGCTAGACTAATGTCCCTGGGGCACTTACAAGGATAGCCATTATTTTATCCCCAGACAGAAACATCAGACAGCACCTGTTGCCCCTGTCACTGAGGGACTCAGGTGGGACCCCTGGGACAGGATTATGGTTTCCCATCTCCTCATCACAGTTGCACTTGAAGAGGGTCAGTATGGTGCTCTGTTTGATGTGTATGGGAAGTGTATTCTTGAGACAGGGTAGCCTCTGGGAGGCAAACCTGTCTCACCAGCAGGTTGTGTTGATGTTGCCTATCAGATTCAGGCCTGTTGTGCAGGTAATTCATGAGGGGTTTGACTTACGGATATGGGGCAGCTGTAGTAGGGCAGGGTCCAACATTGCCTTGTAGGAGTGACACAGAGTAGGAGTGACACAGCCCACCTTTGATCAACATGTCCAATACTGAGTGGAGCAATAGTGATTTGAGCCTGTCTGCATAGGGCAGGTTTTGGAGGCCATGGATTACCTTTATGAGGTATTTCTATGGCCTTTCCACTTGGTGTAGATATCTGGATAGGTACATACCAAATGGCGCATTGTAGTAAAATATTGTTGTATGGAGTGAGGACTATAGACAGGTAATGACCACCTTTTTTCTGGATGCAATCCCTTTACCTATGAGATGACCCACATACAAAGCCTTACTGACCACTGCAGCTACATGATGGTTGAATGGGAAATTATCAACCTCAGTATCCAGGTCTCTCAACACAGGTTGTGTGTTTAGGGGATTGCCGTTGATGTGGTAAACAGTGGGGCCATGTCTTTGCCGAATGGTATGATGATACAAGTTTTTGTGTTTAGCTTGAGGCCAGGTCCTTGGCAGCAGTCCGTAGTTGATGTAAGACCCTCTTGCAGTATGCTAACATCATTTGGGGAGTCACTGAAAAACAGCACCCAACTTAGTGTTCCACAAACTTGGTCAATACTTACAAATGCAGGTGGTGGTGGGTAGCATTCATGCCTGCATACAGGTGGGTTATTTGTGGGCAGCAGCTACACACAGAGCCTCAAAATGTATACATATTGTACACACATAGGCAATACAGACTAGGTTTACCACCTTAGCAAATTCCCATTGTGGGACACGTTTTGTAGTAACATGAGAGTTGGCAGGAGAAACCATACCCACAGTGAGTGCAACGGACACAACCTCACTTTTTTGACAATATAACAGCTTAGTTTTGTAGCATTTGCCTAGATTATACTATTTCTTATAGGAATTAGGTGTTTGTGCTGTAAAATGACTGTTTAATGCAACTATTAGAATAATGTAGGAAATGTTTGTTGTCCTACACTCTCGGGACATTTGTACTGTTTTAGTTTTTACAGGACCCCCGTGTACAAACATGGATTGCTACTTGCACAGTGGAACAGGTGGTAACCTCTCAGGACATTTGTATTGTTTTAGTTTTTTCAGGACACACCTGTCCAAACATGGACTGTGAATTGCACAGTGGAACAGGTGGTAACCATAACACAGTCACACTGCTGCAAGGGAATACACACACACACACACACACACACACACACACACACACACACACACACACACACACACACACACACACACACACTTACTCATGAACTGACGTTGTTGAGAGTAGAACCCCTTCCTGTTTAGTTGTACATACTATAGCACTACACACACACACACACACACACACACACACACACACACACACACACACACACACACACATACACACACTTACTCATGAACTGCCCTTGTTGAGAGTAGAACCCCTACCTGTCTAGTTGTACATATTATAGCGCTACATACGTATTGCATGCGCCACGGAGTTTATGTGTTTTTGGAGTGTCTGCCACTACTGTTCAGGTGGCTGACATCTGCAGGTGCTGTAAAGGTTGCCAATGGGGGGTTAACAGGTTTGCACACACACACACACACACACACACACACACACACACACACACACACACACACACACACACACAGACGCACACACAGACACACACACACAGTCATGAACATATCACATGCGCCATGGTGCTTATGTGTTTTCAGAGTGTCTGCCACTACTGTTCATGTAGATAACATCTGCAGGTGCTGTAAAGGTTGCCAATGGGGGGGGCATGCTTAAACAGACAGACACACACACACACTCACAGAGTTGGCGTTTTTGAGAGTAGAATCCCTACCTATCTAGATACATACACTATAGTACTACTTATCACATGTGCCATGGAGCTGTTGTGTTTGGATAGTGTCTAACTGTGCTTCTAAGGTGGATGATGGCAGTAGACCCTGAAAGATAGCCAATGGGGGGTAAACAGGGCCTTAAAATTGTATAACCATCAGACAAGTACAAACACACACACACACACACACACACACACACACACACACAGGACAGACACACTGTTGCAAGGGTAGTACTACACACTTATTGCATGCGCCATGGAGCTATTGTGTCTGAAGAGTGTCTCACTGTGCTTCTAAGGTGGATGACATCAGCAGGCCCTGTAAAGTAAGTCATTTTGGGGGTTAACAGGTAGGCATGGCCCTTAAAATGTATTAGCATTGCACACACATAGGCAAGACATACATACTGCTGCAAGGGGATATACTTATGCACATGCACACACACTCAGAGTTGCTGTTGTTGGGATTAGAACCCCTACCTATCTAGTTGTATACACTGTAGTGCTACTTACTTATTGCATGTGCCACTGAGCTTATATGTTCATAGGTTCATAGGTTGATACTAGGCTATATGCCCTAGGGCATTTATCAGCCTAGCCAGAGTGTATTTGGCTTACGCCACTCCTTAAAAAATGGGTTTTACTGTGCCCTATTTTTGGTTACTTTATTGAGCCTCTGTCTAGCAGTGACACAGAAGTGATCCCCGGAGTGAACTTACGATCTCCCATCCACTCGTCAAGATTTCTCTTGAAGAGAGTCAGCGAGGGGCTCTGCCTGATATGGACTGGGATTCTATTCCAGAGAACTGGGAGCCTCTGGGTCAAGAATCTGTCTCTCCAGCATGTCCTATTAATTTCTGTGTTGAGATTCAAATTACTTGATCGTGTAGCTCTAGTGGATTTGGATTTTTTGAGGTGGAGTATGTCCATTAATTCTGGGTTGAACATGGCTTTATAAGTCAGGCACAGATCGCCTCTAAGTAGGCGGTATGCAACTGAGTAGAGCTGGAGTTTCTTTAACCTAGCAGCATAGGTCATCTATTTGAGACCCTTGATCCTCTTGGTGAGGTACTTTTGTGGTCTCTCCAGTTGCTGCAGGTGACGGGTAAGGTACATCCCAAATGGGGCATTGTATTCAATTATGGGCCTGATGAGGGATGAGTAAAGGGGCACAATGACCTCCTTGGATCTAGATGTGAACTCTTTCATGATGAGGTGGGTTATATAGAAGGTCTTTCTAACCACTTTGGCAATGTGGTTTTCAAAGGAGAGATTACTATCAATTTGGGTTCCCAGGTCCCTAATTACTTCCTCTGTACTTAATGGATTTCCGCCTATATGGTAGTTTGTGGGCACTTTGTTTTTCCCAAAGGGTATGACTATACAGTTCTTGGCATTTAGTTTCAGGCCATGGCTTTGGCACCAGTTGTCTGTCTCTGTGAGACCCTTTTGGAGGATGCCTGTGTCAGCTAGAGAGTCAATTATGGCACCCAGTTTGCAGTCGTCTGCAAACTTTGTCAGCCATAGTCCTCCCGTGTTGGCCTGTACCTCTGAAAAATATATACCGAACAAGAGCGGTCCCAGGAATAAGCCTTGTGGGATGCCACTTGTAACAGGTTTAGAGTCTGACATAGCTCCCACAATTCTGACCATGTGGGTTCTGTCCTTGAGCCAGTTTGCAACCCATCTTATGACATAGGGGTTGATATTTAGGCTGGAGAGCTTATCTATGATGCCAGAGTGGGGTATGGTGTCAAAGGCTTTTGCGAGGTCCAGGTAGGCAGTGTGGACTACCTTCCCTTCATCTATGGCCTTGGTGACTGTTTCAAAGAAGTCTACCAGGTTCAGGAGGCAGGATCTGCCTTTAACAAAGCCAAATTGTGTAGGATCTAGCGTCTGTAGTTCCCCAATATCTTTGTTTATGAGTCCCATGATGATCTGCTCCATGGCCTTGCAGACTAGGCTAGTCAGGCTTATGGGGCGATAGTTCCCAGGGTCCGTTGAGGCTCCACCTTTGTGGAGTGGGACCACTGTTGCTGTACGCCATTCCTTGGGTACATAACCTGTAGAAAGGCTGAGATTGAACAGTAGCCTAATATGAGGTTTTAGCTCCTCTTGGAGCTCCTGTAGGATGCAGCCCGGGACACCGTCCGGTCCCATTGATGCTGTTTTTTTTTGCTTTGGAGAGGGTGGCTCCTTCCTGAGCATCTGTGATGACAGGGAGGCGACTCTCTGCTGGTATAGATAATTGCTCCTTTGGGGGGGAAGGGGGGGAGAAATTTGCACTGAACCTGTCTGCCATAATGCTGGCAATGTCTGTGGGTTCAGTGTATTTTTTGTCATTTTGGACTAACTCCGAGCATATCTGGGAATTGCCACCCAGGTTTCTAACATAACTAAAGAAAGCCTTGTGGTTATCTTTAGTGTCTTGTGCAATTTTTCTCTCGAAGCTGGCCTTGGAAGATTTTATGAGGGACCGTAGTTTTTTGCTGGTACTGATCAGTGATGCCTTCTTATTGAGGGATTTTGCGCTATCCTGCAGTAGCTTTCTCCTTTTGTTGTATAGTTTATTTATGGCTGTGGTCCATCAGACAGGACGTCTGCCTTTGGAGGATTGGGTCTTGGTTTTATTTGGGATTGCATGATCCATGTATTCCTGAAGATGTCCATAGAATGTATTTATATAGGACTCTGCTGTTTGGGCCGTAGTTTCCACTGGCCCGGGGGCCTTGAGTGATTTCACCTTGGTTTTGAGGAGTGTGAAATTAGCCTTGGAGAAGTTTTTTACTGTGGTTTTTTGGGGTGGTGGTGGGGTTGGGATGTGGATGTCCAGCGAGACTAATTTGTGGTCTGATCTTACCAATGAGAGGTGTACCTCTGGTGTAGAGCACAGTGCCCCCATGTTTGTGATGACCAGGTCAAGTATGTTTACACCTCTTGTAGGTGTGGTGACCAGTTGTTTCATAGCATTTGAGTTTATAAATTCCAAGAACCTCTGGGCTAAGCTGTTAGGGCTTGAGTAGTGTTCCCAGTCTATGCTTGGGTAGTTGAAGTCCCCCAATATAAAGGTATTTGGAGAGACATTCATATTCTCCAATGTTCTCAGGAAAGCCACGTGAGGTTCCAGAGTCTGGGATGGTGGTCTGTAGCAGGCTATAAACTGAAATGCAGTTTTGCCTACTGCTAGTTGCACATGGATGGTTTCTGATGATTCATGCAGTGCCACTAACCTGGAGGTGTGGGTATCCTTGATGAATATGGATACTCCCCCTCCTTTTGTGGTTCGGTCCGAGTTTTGGGGCCAAAAAGCATGGTATGAGGTATAACCTGGTAGTGCTGGGGTGCTCTCGGGAGCCTTGAACCAGGTCTCTGTTACTGCACAGACATCAATTTTCTCCATGCTGAGAAGAGCCTCGAGTGCTTGCATTTTGAGGTTTAGACTTCTGGCATTGAGTAGCAATACCCTTAGTTTGTTTTTCCTTGTGTTGTCTATGGAAGTAGGTTTGTCTTTTGAGCCTTGCCTAAAAAAGACACTATGGGGGTGGCAAGAGCCTTTGCCAGTATCCAAAAGCCCAGAGGTGACAGTTGCAAGCTGTCCCTAGCGAAGCAGCATGGCTTGTCGAGCATGTCATCCCAGGCTGACAGACACTGGATCCCCTTTGAATGACACCAGAACTTTAGCCAATTGTTAAAATTGATAATTTTGTCTTTATACTGTGGCATAAGTTTTGGTGAGGGTAAGATGCTACTCAAGGTCAGGGTCATACCTGTCTGGGCTACATGATCTCAGAGCTCCTCTATGTCTCTTTTCATGTAGTCCAGGGAGGTACGGCTCAGGTCATTCACACCAGCATGAACGATGAGAGTCATATTTGTACTTGCTATGGAGTGTCCTGAGTGCTTTCATTATGTGGCAGATCCTGGCACCCGACAGGCAACTCACCGTGACCTTCTCCTTGTTCAGCCTGGTAAGTGGGACATCAGTGTGCCTGACGATAGAGTCACCTATTACAAGTGTATCAGGTGTGTTGTTTGTCCTTAAGGGCTGTGACTGTTTGGCACACTGATTTTATGAAGTATGTGTTTCATTTTTTTTTTGTTGTGCGGTAGAGGTTGCTTGGATGTCTGCTTTGGAGGTCTCTGCTGTTTAGGCAGATTTGTATTTAGAGCCTCTGAGTATGTTTTAGTGTGTTTATGTGTTTGATTTGATGATGTGGTAGGTCTACGTGTGACTGGATTTGTGGTGTGTATGGTTACCTTCTCCCACTGACTGGTTGCGCCAGTATTGCGTTGAGAGAGCTTAGCCTCCAGTTTGGCTATATGGTTGCATCTCTCACATATATTAGTATTTGTTGGGAGGAGGAGAGGGTTGTCTGTGTACATGAGGCAGTTGTAACATTGCCTCAGGATTCCCAGATTCACCAGCTGGACTGGAGAGGAGACTGGCAACTGACCTTTGGACATGCCAGTATAGTATAAGTAACGCCTTTAAGGTTGGCAAAAAGGACCGATAGGGGAACGAGTATTCCTAGGGAGTATATGAGGATGTAGTGCTATTAGTTTTTTAGTGCTAACTTATATAATTGCTTGTAAGAGCAGTGCTAGGTTATAGGTTTAGAATAATGTCTTTACTTGAGAGAATAGATCAGGTCTAAGGGAAAAAGTGAAGAGCAGACTTTGTGGAGCTGAGAATAGTTTAAGCCTGGCTAAGCAGCACTGCCCAATGCTGCACTATGCGCAAAATTGCGCAAAGCCGCGCCAATGTGGGTTTTTATACAGGGAACTTTAAAGAGCTAGAAATTGGCTCTAAATGGCCAATAAACTACAAGATTCTTGTGCTGAGGTCACTCCTCCAGGGACAGATAGGCAGCACAAAGCTCCCCACTCCCACTGGTGAACAAAGAAGCTTCCTTCTATCCAAGTAAAGAAATGGGCAACACAGGAACTATTCAAAAGTCCAGAATACAGAAATGCCTGTATAAGGGACTATTCTAGGTCAGGAAAGGCGGGAAAGAAGAATTATGTGCTTGGAGAGTATCTTAATGTGCTTCTAAGGTGGATAACATCAACAGGCCCTGTAAAGTAAGCCAAAGTGGGGGTTAACAGGTAGGCACAGGCCTGAAAATGTATAAGCATTGCACACATATAGGCAAAACAGACATTCTGCTGCAAGGGGATATACTTACGCATACACAAACTCACAGAGTTGCCATTGTTGGGATTATAGCCCCAACCTATCTAGTTGTGCAGAGTATACTGCTATATATATATATATATATATATATATATATATATATATATATATATATATATATATATTGCATGCACCACAGAGCTTTATATGTTTGGAGAGTGTCTGCCACTGCTGTTGGGGTGGATGACATCAGCAGCTGTTGACAGGGAGGCCACTGTTGTGGAGGAAACTAGTCACATAAAATGATTGACCATTGCACAGACATAGGCCTGTTGGGAATGTGTATGGTGCTGTATGTGGAATATCTATGCACGTGCACGCACACGTGCGCGCGTGCGCACACACACACACACACACACACACACACACACACACACACACACACACACACACACACACACACACACACACAGTGGCTGATGTGAGATTAGAACCCCTGCCTACCTAGTAATACACACTACAGCTCATCATACTAGTTGTACTGGTTGCACATGCCACTGGTAACAATTGGTGTGCAAGTGGCTATATATATATATATATATATATATATATATATATATATATATATATATATATATATATAAAACAGTGGATATAAATAGTAAACACACCCCTGTTAAAATGCCAGGTTTTTGTGATATAAAAAAACAAGACCACAATAAATCATTTCAAAATGTTTCCCACCTTTAATGTGACCTATAACCTGTACCATTCAATTGAAAAACAAACAAATCTGTTAGGGGAAAAAATATAAAAAATAAAAAACGTACAATAAGCTGGTTGCATACGTGTGCAGAACCTTAAACCAATACTTTGTTGAAGCACCTTTTGATTTAATTACAGCATTCAGTCTTCTTGGGTAGAAGTCTATCAGCATGGCACATCTTGACTTGGCAATATTTGCCCACTCTTCCTTCCAAAAGCACTCCATATCTCTTAGATTGTGAGGGCATCTCTTGTGCACAGCCCTCTTCAGGTCACTCCACAGATTTTCTATTGGATTTAGGTCTGGGCTCTGGCTGGGCCATTCCAAAACTTTAATTTTCTTCTGGTGAAGCCCTTCTTTTGTTGATTTGGATATATGCTTTGGGTCATTTCCATGTTCAAAGGTGAAATTCCTCTTAATCTTCAGCTTTCTAACACACACCTGAAGGTCTTGGGCCAAAAGTGACTGGTATTTTGAACTGTTTATAATTCCCTCCACCTTGCCTTAAGCCCCAGTTCCAGCTTAAGAAAAGCAACCCCAAAGCATGATACTGCCACCACCATGCTTCACTGTGGGGATGGTGTTCTTTTGGTTATGCAAAGTGTTGTTTTTGTGCCAAACATACCTTTTGGAATTGTGGCCAAAAAGTTCAACCTTGGTCTCATCAGACCATAACACAATTTCCCACATGCTTTTGGGAGGCTTGATGTTTTGTTTTGAAAATTTTAGCCAGGCCTGGATGTTTTTCTGTGTACGAAAAGGCCTCCGTCTTGCAACCTTACCCAATAGTCCAGATATATGGAGAATATGGGGAATTGTCACATGTAGTACACAACCAGTACTTGCCAGAAATTCCTGCAGCTCCTTCAGTGTTGCTTTATGTCTCTTGGCAGCCTCCCTGACCAGTTTTCATCTCGTCTTTTCATCAGTATTGGAAGGATGTCCAGTTCTTTGCAACATCACTGTTGTCCCATATTTTCTCCACTTTTTGATGAATTTCTTCACTGTGTTCCATGGTATATCCATTGCTGTGGACATTCTTTTGCACCCTTCTCCTGACTGATGCCTTTCAACAATGAGATCCCTTTG